>NW_026780408.1:0-37000 GCF_030144855.1 Hypanus sabinus | reverse complement strand
GTAGGAATTTCAGGGAGTATCACTCTGTGGGTGTCTGTGGAGAGTAGGAATTTCAGGGAGTGTCACTCTGTGGGTGTCTGTGGAGAGTAGGAATTTCAGGGAGTATCACTCTGTGGGTGTCTGTGGAGAGTAGGAATTTCAGGGAGTGTCACTCTGGGTGTCTGTGGAGAGTAGGAATTTCAGTGAGTATCACTCTGTGGGTGTCTGTGGAGAGTAGGAATTTCAGGGAGTATCACTCTGTGGGTGTCTGTGGAGAGTAGGAATTTCAGGGAGTGTCACTCTGTGGGTGTGTGTGGAGAGTAGGAATTTCAGGGAGTGTCACTCTGTGGGTGTCTGTGGAGAGTAGGAATTTCAGGGAGTATCACTCTGTGGGTGTCTGTGGAGAGTAGGAATTTCAGGGAGTGTCACTGTGGATGTCTGTGGAGAGTAGGAATTTCAGTGAGTGTCACTGTGGGTGTCTGTGGAGAGTAGGAATTTCAGGGAGTGTCACTCTGTGGGTGTCTGTGGAGAGTAGGAATTTCAGGGAGTGTCACTCTGTGGGTGTGTGTGGAGAGTAGGAATTTCAGGGAGTATCACTGTGGGTGTCTGTGGAGAGTAGGAATTTCAGGGAGTGTCACTCTGTGGGTGTCTGTGGAGAGTAGGAATTTCAGGGAGTGTCACTCTGTGGGTGTCTGTGGAGAGTAGGAATTTCAGGGAGTATCACTGTGGGTGTCTGTGGAGAGTAGGAATTTCAGGGAGTATCACTCTGTGGGTGTCTGTGGAGAGTAGGAATTTCAGGGAGTGTCACTGTGGGTGTCTGTGGAGAGTAGGAATTTCAGGGAGTGTCACTCTGTGGGTGTCTGTGGAGAGTAGGAATTTCAGGGAGTATCACTCTGTGGGTGTCTGTGGAGAGTAGGAATTTCAGGGAGTATCACTGTGGGTGTCTGTGGAGAGTAGGAATTTCAGGGAGTGTCACTGTGGGTGTCTGTGGAGAGTAGGAATTTCAGGGAGTGTCACTCTGTGGGTGTCTGTGGAGAGTAGGAATTTCAGGGAGTATCACTCTGTGGGTGTGTGTGGAGAGTAGGAATTTCAGGGAGTGTCACTCTGTGGGTGTGTGTGGAGAGTAGGAATTTCAGGGAGTGTCACTCTGTGGGTGTCTGTGGAGAGTAGGAATTTCAGGGAGTGTCACTCTGTGGGTGTGTGTGGAGAGTAGGAATTTCAGGGAGTACACACTCTGTGGGTGTCTGTGGAGAGTAGGAATTTCAGGGAGTGTCACTCTGTGGGTGTGTGTGGAGAGTAGGAATTTCAGGGAGTGTCACTCTGTGGGTGTCTGTGGAGAGTAGGAATTTCAGGGAGTATCACTCTGTGGGTGTGTGTGGAGAGTAGGAATTTCAGGGAGTGTCACTGTGGGTGTCTGTGGAGAGTAGGAATTTCAGGGAGTATCACTCTGTGGGTGTCTGTGGAGAGTAGGAATTTCAGGGTGTGTCACTGTGGGTGTCTGTGGAGAGTAGGAATTTCAGGGAGTGTCACTCTGTGGGTGTCTGTGGAGAGTAGGAATTTCAGGGAGTATCACTCTGTGGGTGTCTGTGGAGAGTAGGAATTTCAGGGAGTATCACTGTGGGTGTCTGTGGAGAGTAGGAATTTCAGGGAGTGTCACTCTGTGAGTGTCTGTGGAGAGTAGGAATTTCAGGGAGTGTCACTCTGTGGGTGTCTGTGGAGAGTAGGAATTTCAGGGAGTATCACTCTGTGGGTGTCTGTGGAGAGTAGGAATTTCAGGGAGTGTCACTCTGTGGGTGTCTGTGGAGAGTAGGAATTTCAGGGAGTATCGCTCTGTGGGTGTCTGTGGAGAGTAGGAATTTCAGGGAGTGTCACTCTGTGGGTGTCTGTGGAGAGTAGGAATTTCAGGGAGTGTCACTCTGTGGGTGTCTGTGGAGAGTAGGAATTTCAGGGAGTATCACTCTGTGGGTGTCTGTGGAGAGTAGGAATTTCAGGGAGTGTCACTGTGGATGTCTGTGGAGAGTAGGAATTTCAGGGAGTATCACTCTGTGGGTGTCTGTGGAGAGTAGGAATTTCAGGGAGTGTCACTGTGGATGGCTGTGGAGAGTAGGAATTTCAGTGAGTGTCACTGTGGGTGTCTGTGGAGAGTAGGAATTTCAGGGAGTGTCACTCTGTGGGTGTCTGTGGAGAGTAGGAATTTCAGGGAGTGTCACTCTGTGGGTGTCTGTGGAGAGTAGGAATTTCAGGGAGTGTCACTCTGTGGGTGTCTGTGGAGAGTAGGAATTTCAGGGAGCGTCACTCTGTGGGTGTCTGTGGAGAGTAGGAATTTCAGGGAGTGTCACTCTGTGGGTGTCTGTGGAGAGTAGGAATTTCAGGGAGTGTCACTCTGTGGGTGTCTGTGGAGAGTAGGAATTTCAGGGAGTGTCACTCTGTGGGTGTCTGTGGAGAGTAGGAATTTCAGGGAGTGTCACTCTGTGGGTGTCTGTGGAGAGTAGGAATTTCAGGGAGTATCACTGTGGGTGTCTGTGGAGAGTAGGAATTTCAGGGAGTGTCACTCTGTGGGTGTCTGTGGAGAGTAGGAATTTCAGGGAGTGTCACTCTGTGGGTGTCTGTGGAGAGTAGGAATTTCAGGGAGTATCACTGTGGGTGTCTGTGGAGAGTAGGAATTTCAGGGAGTATCACTGTGGGTGTCTGTGGAGAGTAGGAATTTCAGGGAGTATCACTGTGGGTGTCTGTGGAGAGTAGGAATTTCAGGGAGTGTCACTCTGTGTGTGTCTGTGGAGAGTAGGAATTTCAGGGAGTGTCACTCTGTGGGTGTCTGTGGAGAGTAGGAATTTCAGGGAGTATCACTCTGTGGGTGTGTGTGGAGAGTAGGAATTTCAGGGAGTGTCACTCTGTGGGTGTCTGTGGAGAGTAGGAATTTCAGGGAGTATCACTCTGTGGGTGTCTGTGGAGAGTAGGAATTTCAGGGACTGTCACTCTGTGGGTGTGTGTGGAGAGTAGGAATTTCAGGGAGTGTCACTCTGTGGGTGTCTGTGGAGAGTAGGAATTTCAGGGAGTATCACTCTGTGGGTGTCTGTGGAGAGTAGGAATTTCAGGGAGTGTCACTCTGGGTGTCTGTGGAGAGTAGGAATTTCAGGGAGTATCACTCTGTGGGTGTCTGTGGAGAGTAGGAATTTCAGGGAGTATCACTCTGTGGGTGTCTGTGGAGAGTAGGAATTTCAGGGAGTGTCACTCTGTGGGTGTGTGTGGAGAGTAGGAATTTCAGGGAGTGTCACTCTGTGGGTGTCTGTGGAGAGTAGGAATTTCAGGGAGTATCACTCTGTGGGTGTCTGTGGAGAGTAGGAATTTCATGGAGTGTCATTGTGGATGTCTGTGGAGAGTAGGAATTTCAGTGAGTGTCACTGTGGGTGTCTGTGGAGAGTAGGAATTTCAGGGAGTGTCACTCTGTGGGTGTCTGTGGAGAGTAGGAATTTCAGGGAGTGTCACTCTGTGGGTGTCTGTGGAGAGTAGGAATTTCAGGGAGTATCACTCTGTGGGTGTCCGTGGAGAGTAGGAATTTCAGGGAGTATCACTGTGGGTGTCTGTGGAGAGTAGGAATTTCAGGGAGTGTCACTCTGTGGGTGTCTTTGGAGAGTAGGAATTTCAGGGAGTGTCACTCTGTGGGTGTCTGTGGAGAGTAGGAATTTCAGGGAGTATCACTGTGGGTGTCTGTGGAGAGTAGGAATTTCAGGGAGTATCACTCTGTGGGTGTCTGTGGAGAGTAGGAATTTCAGGGAGTGTCACTGTGGGTGTCTGTGGAGAGTAGGAATTTCAGGGAGTGTCACTCTGTGGGTGTCTGTGGAGAGTAGGAATTTCAGGGAGTATCACTCTGTGGGTGTGTGTGGAGAGTAGGAATTTCAGGGAGTATCACTGTGGGTGTCTGTGGAGAGTAGGAATTTCAGGGAGTGTCACTGTGGGTGTCTGTGGAGAGTAGGAATTTCAGGGAGTGTCACTCTGTGGGTGTCTGTGGAGAGTAGGAATTTCAGGGAGTATCACTCTGTGGGTGTCTGTGGAGAGTAGGAATTTCAGGGAGTGTCACTCTGTGGGTGTCTGTGGAGAGTAGGAATTTCAGGGTGTGTCACTCTGTGTGTGTGTGTGGAGAGTAGGAATTTCAGGGAGTACACACTCTGTGGGTGTCTGTGGAGAGTAGGAATTTCAGGGAGTGTCACTCTGTGGGTGTCTGTGGAGAGTAGGAATTTCAGGGAGTATCACTCTGTGGGTGTGTGTGGAGAGTAGGAATTTCAGGGAGTGTCACTGTGGGTGTCTGTGGAGAGTAGGAATTTTAGGGAGTATCACTCTGTGGGTGTCTGTGGAGAGTAGGAATTTCAGGGCTTGTCACTGTGGGTGTCTGTGGAGAGTAGGAATTTCAGGGAGTGTCACTCTGTGGGTGTCTGTGGAGAGTAGGAATTTCAGGGAGTATCACTCTGTGGGTGTCTGTGGAGAGTAGGAATTTCAGGGAGTATCACTGTGGGTGTCTGTGGAGAGTAGGAATTTCAGGGAGTGTCACTCTGTGGGTGTCTGTGGAGAGTAGGAATTTCAGGGAGTATCACTGTGGGTGTCTGTGGAGAGTAGGAATTTCAGGGAGTGTCACTCTGTGAGTGTCTGTGGAGAGTAGGAATTTCAGGGAGTGTCACTCTGTGGGTGTCTGTGGAGAGTAGGAATTTCAGGGAGTATCACTCTGTGGGTGTCTGTGGAGAGTAGGAATTTCAGGGAGTGTCACTCTGTGGGTGTGTGTGGAGAGTAGGAATTTCAGGGAGTGTCACTCTGTGGGTGTCTGTGGAGAGTAGGAATTTCAGGGAGTGTCACTCTGTGGGTGTCTGTGGAGAGTAGGAATTTCAGGGAGTATCACTCTGTGGGTGTCTGTGGAGAGTAGGAATTTCATGGAGTGTCATTGTGGATGTCTGTGGAGAGTAGGAATTTCAGTGAGTGTCACTGTGGGTGTCTGTGGAGAGTAGGAATTTCAGGGAGTGTCACTCTGTGGGTGTCTGTGGAGAGTAGGAATTTCAGGGAGTGTCACTCTGTGGGTGTCTGTGGAGAGTAGGAATTTCAGGGAGTATCACTCTGTGGGTGTCCGTGGAGAGTAGGAATTTCAGGGAGTATCACTGTGGGTGTCTGTGGAGAGTAGGAATTTCAGGGAGTGTCACTCTGTGGGTGTCTTTGGAGAGTAGGAATTTCAGGGAGTGTCACTCTGTGGGTGTCTGTGGAGAGTAGGAATTTCAGGGAGTATCACTGTGGGTGTCTGTGGAGAGTAGGAATTTCAGGGAGTATCACTCTGTGGGTGTCTGTGGAGAGTAGGAATTTCAGGGAGTGTCACTGTGGGTGTCTGTGGAGAGTAGGAATTTCAGGGAGTGTCACTCTGTGGGTGTCTGTGGAGAGTAGGAATTTCAGGGAGTATCACTCTGTGGGTGTGTGTGGAGAGTAGGAATTTCAGGGAGTATCACTGTGGGTGTCTGTGGAGAGTAGGAATTTCAGGGAGTGTCACTGTGGGTGTCTGTGGAGAGTAGGAATTTCAGGGAGTGTCACTCTGTGGGTGTCTGTGGAGAGTAGGAATTTCAGGGAGTATCACTCTGTGGGTGTCTGTGGAGAGTAGGAATTTCAGGGAGTGTCACTCTGTGGGTGTCTGTGGAGAGTAGGAATTTCAGGGTGTGTCACTCTGTGTGTGTGTGTGGAGAGTAGGAATTTCAGGGAGTACACACTCTGTGGGTGTCTGTGGAGAGTAGGAATTTCAGGGAGTGTCACTCTGTGGGTGTCTGTGGAGAGTAGGAATTTCAGGGAGTATCACTCTGTGGGTGTGTGTGGAGAGTAGGAATTTCAGGGAGTGTCACTGTGGGTGTCTGTGGAGAGTAGGAATTTTAGGGAGTATCACTCTGTGGGTGTCTGTGGAGAGTAGGAATTTCAGGGCTTGTCACTGTGGGTGTCTGTGGAGAGTAGGAATTTCAGGGAGTGTCACTCTGTGGGTGTCTGTGGAGAGTAGGAATTTCAGGGAGTATCACTCTGTGGGTGTCTGTGGAGAGTAGGAATTTCAGGGAGTATCACTGTGGGTGTCTGTGGAGAGTAGGAATTTCAGGGAGTGTCACTCTGTGGGTGTCTGTGGAGAGTAGGAATTTCAGGGAGTATCACTGTGGGTGTCTGTGGAGAGTAGGAATTTCAGGGAGTGTCACTCTGTGAGTGTCTGTGGAGAGTAGGAATTTCAGGGAGTGTCACTCTGTGGGTGTCTGTGGAGAGTAGGAATTTCAGGGAGTATCACTCTGTGGGTGTCTGTGGAGAGTAGGAATTTCAGGGAGTGTCACTCTGTGGGTGTGTGTGGAGAGTAGGAATTTCAGGGAGTGTCACTCTGTGGGTGTCTGTGGAGAGTAGGAATTTCAGGGAGTGTCACTCTGTGGGTGTCTGTGGAGAGTAGGAATTTCAGGGAGTATCACTCTGTGGGTGTCTGTGGAGAGTAGGAATTTCAGGGAGTGTCACTGTGGATGTCTGTGGAGAGTAGGAATTTCAGGGAGTATCACTCTGTGGGTGTCTGTGGAGAGTAGGAATTTCAGGGAGTGTCACTGTGGATGTCTGTGGAGAGTAGGAATTTCAGTGAGTGTCACTGTGGGTGTCTGTGGAGAGTAGGAATTTCAGGGAGTGTCACTCTGTGGGTGTCTGTGGAGAGTAGGAATTTCAGGGAGTGTCACTCTGTGGGTGTCTGTGGAGAGTAGGAATTTCAGGGAGTGTCACTGTGGGTGTCTGTGGAGAGTAGGAATTTCAGGGAGTGTCACTCTGTGGGTGTCTGTGGAGAGTAGGAATTTCAGGAGTGTCACTCTGTGGGTGTCTGTGGAGAGTAGGAATTTCAGGGAGTGTCACTCTGTGGGTGTCTGTGGAGAGTAGGAATTTCAGGGAGTGTCACTCTGTGGGTGTCTGTGGAGAGTAGGAATTTCAGGGAGTGTCACTCTGTGGGTGTCTGTGGAGAGTAGGAATTTCAGGGAGTATCACTCTGTGGGTGTCTGTGGAGAGTAGGAATTTCAGGGAGTATCACTGTGGGTGTCTGTGGAGAGTAGGAATTTCAGGGAGTGTCATTGTGGGTGTCTGTGGAGAGTAGGAATTTCAGGAGTGTCACTCTGTGGGTGTGTGTGGAGAGTAGGAATTTCAGGGAGTATCACTCTGTGGGTGTCTGTGGAGAGTAGGAATTTCAGGGAGTATCACTGTGGGTGTCTGTGGAGAGTAGGAATTTCAGGGAGTGTCACTGTGGGTGTCTGTGGAGAGTAGGAATTTCAGGGAGTGTCACTCTGTGGGTGTCTGTGGAGAGTAGAATTTCAGGGAGTATCACTCTGTGGTGTCTGTGGAGAGTAGGAATTTCAGGGAGTGTCACTCTGTGGGTGTCTGTGGAGAGTAGGAATTTCAGGGAGTGTCACTCTGTGGGTGTGTGTGGAGAGTAGGAATTTCAGGGAGTACACACTCTGTGGGTGTCTGTGGAGAGTAGGAATTTCAGAGAGTGTCACTCTGTGGGTGTCTGTGGAGAGTAGGAATTTCAGGGAGTATCACTCTGTGGGTGTCTGTGGAGAGTAGGAATTTCAGGGAGTATCACTCTGTGGGTGTCTGTGGAGAGTAGGAATTTCAGGGAGTATCACTGTGGGTGTCTGTGGAGAGTAGGAATTTCAGGGAGTGTCACTCTGTGGGTGTCTGTGGAGAGTAGGAATTTCAGGGAGTATCACTGTGGGTGTCTGTGGAGAGTAGGAATTTCAGGGAGTGTCACTCTGTGAGTGTCTGTGGGGAGTAGGAATTTCAGGGAGTGTCACTCTGTGGGTGTCTGTGGAGAGTAGGAATTTCAGGGAGTATCACTCTGTGGGTGTCTGTGGAGAGTAGGAATTTCAGGGAGTGTCACTGTGGATGTCTGTGGAGAGTAGGAATTTCAGGGAGTATCACTCTGTGGGTGTCTGTGGAGAGTAGGAATTTCAGGGAGTGTCACTGTGGATGTCTGTGGAGAGTAGGAATTTCAGTGAGTGTCACTGTGGGTGTCTGTGGAGAGTAGGAATTTCAGGGAGTGTCACTCTGTGGGTGTCTGTGGAGAGTAGGAATTTCAGGGAGTGTCACTCTGTGGGTGTCTGTGGAGAGTAGGAATTTCAGGGAGTGTCACTCTGTGGGTGTCTGTGGAGAGTAGGAATTTCAGGGAGTGTCACTCTGTGGGTGTCTGTGGAGAGTAGGAATTTCAGGGAGTGTCACTCTGTGGGTGTCTGTGGAGAGTAGGAATTTCAGGGAGTATCACTCTGTGGGTGTCTGTGGAGAGTAGGAATTTCAGGGAGTATCACTGTGGGTGTCTGTGGAGAGTAGGAATTTCAGGGAGTGTCACTGTGGGTGTCTGTGGAGAGTAGGAATTTCAGGGAGTGTCACTCTGTGGGTGTCTGTGGAGAGTAGGAATTTCAGGGAGTATCACTCTGTGGGTGTCTGTGGAGAGTAGGAATTTCAGGGAGTGTCACTCTGTGGGTGTCTGTGGAGAGTAGGAATTTCAGGGAGTGTCACTCTGTGGGTGTGTGTGGAGAGTAGGAATTTCAGGGAGTACACACTCTGTGGGTGTCTGTGGAGAGTAGGAATTTCAGGGAGTGTCACTCTGTGGGTGTCTGTGGAGAGTAGGAATTTCAGGGAGTATCACTCTGTGGGTGTGTGTGGAGAGTAGGAATTTCAGGGAGTATCACTCTGTGGGTGTGTGTGGAGAGTAGGAATTTCAGGGAGTGTCACTGTGGGTGTCTGTGGAGAGTAGGAATTTCAGGGAGTGTCACTGTGGGTGTCTGTGGAGAGTAGGAATTTCAGTGAGTGTCACTGTGGGTGTCTGTGGAGAGTAGGAATTTCAGGGAGTGTCACTCTGTGGGTGTCTGTGGAGAGTAGGAATTTCAGGGAGTGTCACTCTGTGGGTGTGTGTGGAGAGTAGGAATTTCAGGGAGTATCACTGTGGGTGTCTGTGGAGTGTAGGAATTTCAGGGAGTGTCACTCTGTGGGTGTCTGTGGAGAGTAGGAATTTCAGGGAGTGTCACTCTGTGGGTGTCTGTGGAGAGTAGGAATTTCAGGGAGTATCACTGTGGGTGTCTGTGGAGAGTAGGAATTTCAGGGAGTATCACTCTGTGGGTGTCTGTGGAGAGTAGGAATTTCAGGGAGTGTCACTGTGGGTGTCTGTGGAGAGTAGGAATTTCAGGGAGTGTCACTCTGTGGGTGTCTGTGGAGAGTAGGAATTTCAGGGAGTATCACTCTGTGGGTGTCTGTGGAGAGTAGGAATTTCAGGGAGTATCACTGTGGGTGTCTGTGGAGAGTAGGAATTTCAGGGAGTGTCACTGTGGGTGTCTGTGGAGAGTAGGAATTTCAGGGAGTGTCACTCTGTGGGTGTCTGTGGAGAGTAGGAATTTCAGGGAGTATCACTCTGTGGGTGTGTGTGGAGAGTAGGAATTTCAGGGAGTGTCACTCTGTGGGTGTGTGTGGAGAGTAGGAATTTCAGGGAGTGTCACTCTGTGGGTGTCTGTGGAGAGTAGGAATTTCAGGGAGTGTCACTCTGTGGGTGTCTGTGGAGAGTAGGAATTTCAGGGAGTATCACTCTGTGGGTGTCTGTGGAGAGTAGGAATTTCAGGGAGTGTCACTGTGGATGTCTGTGGAGAGTAGGAATTTCAGGGAGTATCACTCTGTGGGTGTCTGTGGAGAGTAGGAATTTCAGGGAGTGTCACTGTGGATGTCTGTGGAGAGTAGGAATTTCAGTGAGTGTCACTGTGGGTGTCTGTGGAGAGTAGGAATTTCAGGGAGTGTCACTCTGTGGGTGTCTGTGGAGAGTAGGAATTTCAGGGAGTGTCACTCTGTGGGTGTCTGTGGAGAGTAGGAATTTCAGGGAGTGTCACTCTGTGGGTGTCTGTGGAGAGTAGGAATTTCAGGGAGTGTCACTCTGTGGGTGTCTGTGGAGAGTAGGAATTTCAGGGAGTGTCACTCTGTGGGTGTCTGTGGAGAGTAGGAATTTCAGGGAGTATCACTCTGTGGGTGTCTGTGGAGAGTAGGAATTTCAGGGAGTATCACTGTGGGTGTCTGTGGAGAGTAGGAATTTCAGGGAGTGTCACTGTGGGTGTCTGTGGAGAGTAGGAATTTCAGGGAGTGTCACTCTGTGGGTGTCTGTGGAGAGTAGGAATTTCAGGGAGTATCACTCTGTGGGTGTCTGTGGAGAGTAGGAATTTCAGGGAGTGTCACTCTGTGGGTGTCTGTGGAGAGTAGGAATTTCAGGGAGTGTCACTCTGTGGGTGTGTGTGGAGAGTAGGAATTTCAGGGAGTACACACTCTGTGGGTGTCTGTGGAGAGTAGGAATTTCAGGGAGTGTCACTCTGTGGGTGTCTGTGGAGAGTAGGAATTTCAGGGAGTATCACTCTGTGGGTGTGTGTGGAGAGTAGGAATTTCAGGGAGTATCACTCTGTGGGTGTGTGTGGAGAGTAGGAATTTCAGGGAGTGTCACTGTGGGTGTCTGTGGAGAGTAGGAATTTCAGGGAGTGTCACTGTGGGTGTCTGTGGAGAGTAGGAATTTCAGTGAGTGTCACTGTGGGTGTCTGTGGAGAGTAGGAATTTCAGGGAGTGTCACTCTGTGGGTGTCTGTGGAGAGTAGGAATTTCAGGGAGTGTCACTCTGTGGGTGTGTGTGGAGAGTAGGAATTTCAGGGAGTATCACTGTGGGTGTCTGTGGAGTGTAGGAATTTCAGGGAGTGTCACTCTGTGGGTGTCTGTGGAGAGTAGGAATTTCAGGGAGTGTCACTCTGTGGGTGTCTGTGGAGAGTAGGAATTTCAGGGAGTATCACTGTGGGTGTCTGTGGAGAGTAGGAATTTCAGGGAGTATCACTCTGTGGGTGTCTGTGGAGAGTAGGAATTTCAGGGAGTGTCACTGTGGGTGTCTGTGGAGAGTAGGAATTTCAGGGAGTGTCACTCTGTGGGTGTCTGTGGAGAGTAGGAATTTCAGGGAGTATCACTCTGTGGGTGTCTGTGGAGAGTAGGAATTTCAGGGAGTATCACTGTGGGTGTCTGTGGAGAGTAGGAATTTCAGGGAGTGTCACTGTGGGTGTCTGTGGAGAGTAGGAATTTCAGGGAGTGTCACTCTGTGGGTGTCTGTGGAGAGTAGGAATTTCAGGGAGTATCACTCTGTGGGTGTGTGTGGAGAGTAGGAATTTCAGGGAGTGTCACTCTGTGGGTGTGTGTGGAGAGTAGGAATTTCAGGGAGTGTCACTCTGTGGGTGTCTGTGGAGAGTAGGAATTTCAGGGAGTGTCACTCTGTGGGTGTGTGTGGAGAGTAGGAATTTCAGGGAGTACACACTCTGTGGGTGTCTGTGGAGAGTAGGAATTTCAGGGAGTGTCACTCTGTGGGTGTGTGTGGAGAGTAGGAATTTCAGGGAGTGTCACTCTGTGGGTGTCTGTGGAGAGTAGGAATTTCAGGGAGTATCACTCTGTGGGTGTGTGTGGAGAGTAGGAATTTCAGGGAGTATCACTCTGTGGGTGTCTGTGGAGAGTAGGAATTTCAGGGTGTGTCACTGTGGGTGTCTGTGGAGAGTAGGAATTTCAGGGAGTGTCACTCTGTGGGTGTCTGTGGAGAGTAGGAATTTCAGGGAGTATCACTCTGTGGGTGTGTGTGGAGAGTAGGAATTTCAGGGAGTATCACTCTGTGGGTGTCTGTGGAGAGTAGGAATTTCAGGGTGTGTCACTGTGGGTGTCTGTGGAGAGTAGGAATTTCAGGGAGTGTCACTCTGTGGGTGTCTGTGGAGAGTAGGAATTTCAGGGAGTATCACTCTGTGGGTGTCTGTGGAGAGTAGGAATTTCAGGGAGTATCACTGTGGGTGTCTGTGGAGAGTAGGAATTTCAGGGAGTGTCACTCTGTGGGTGTCTGTGGAGAGTAGGAATTTCAGGGAGTATCACTGTGGGTGTCTGTGGAGAGTAGGAATTTCAGGGAGTGTCACTCTGTGAGTGTCTGTGGAGAGTAGGAATTTCAGGGAGTGTCACTCTGTGGGTGTCTGTGGAGAGTAGGAATTTCAGGGAGTATCACTCTGTGGGTGTCTGTGGAGAGTAGGAATTTCAGGGAGTGTCACTCTGTGGGTGTCTGTGGAGAGTAGGAATTTCAGGGAGTATCGCTCTGTGGGTGTCTGTGGAGAGTAGGAATTTCAGGGAGTGTCACTCTGTGGGTGTCTGTGGAGAGTAGGAATTTCAGGGAGTGTCACTCTGTGGGTGTCTGTGGAGAGTAGGAATTTCAGGGAGTATCACTCTGTGGGTGTCTGTGGAGAGTAGGAATTTCAGGGAGTGTCACTGTGGATGTCTGTGGAGAGTAGGAATTTCAGGGAGTATCACTCTGTGGGTGTCTGTGGAGAGTAGGAATTTCAGTGAGTGTCACTGTGGGTGTCTGTGGAGAGTAGGAATTTCAGGGAGTGTCACTCTGTGGGTGTCTGTGGAGAGTAGGAATTTCAGGGAGTGTCACTCTGTGGGTGTCTGTGGAGAGTAGGAATTTCAGGGAGTGTCACTCTGTGGGTGTCTGTGGAGAGTAGGAATTTCAGGGAGCGTCACTCTGTGGGTGTCTGTGGAGAGTAGGAATTTCAGGGAGTGTCACTCTGTGGGTGTCTGTGGAGAGTAGGAATTTCAGGGAGTGTCACTCTGTGGGTGTCTGTGGAGAGTAGGAATTTCAGGGAGTGTCACTCTGTGGGTGTCTGTGGAGAGTAGGAATTTCAGGGAGTGTCACTCTGTGGGTGTCTGTGGAGAGTAGGAATTTCAGGGAGTATCACTGTGGGTGTCTGTGGAGAGTAGGAATTTCAGGGAGTGTCACTCTGTGGGTGTCTGTGGAGAGTAGGAATTTCAGGGAGTGTCACTCTGTGGGTGTCTGTGGAGAGTAGGAATTTCAGGGAGTATCACTGTGGGTGTCTGTGGAGAGTAGGAATTTCAGGGAGTATCACTGTGGGTGTCTGTGGAGAGTAGGAATTTCAGGGAGTATCACTGTGGGTGTCTGTGGAGAGTAGGAATTTCAGGGAGTGTCACTCTGTGTGTGTCTGTGGAGAGTAGGAATTTCAGGGAGTGTCACTCTGTGGGTGTCTGTGGAGAGTAGGAATTTCAGGGAGTATCACTCTGTGGGTGTGTGTGGAGAGTAGGAATTTCAGGGAGTGTCACTCTGTGGGTGTCTGTGGAGAGTAGGAATTTCAGGGAGTATCACTCTGTGGGTGTCTGTGGAGAGTAGGAATTTCAGGGACTGTCACTCTGTGGGTGTGTGTGGAGAGTAGGAATTTCAGGGAGTGTCACTCTGTGGGTGTCTGTGGAGAGTAGGAATTTCAGGGAGTATCACTCTGTGGGTGTCTGTGGAGAGTAGGAATTTCAGGGAGTGTCACTCTGGGTGTCTGTGGAGAGTAGGAATTTCAGGGAGTATCACTCTGTGGGTGTCTGTGGAGAGTAGGAATTTCAGGGAGTATCACTCTGTGGGTGTCTGTGGAGAGTAGGAATTTCAGGGAGTGTCACTCTGTGGGTGTGTGTGGAGAGTAGGAATTTCAGGGAGTGTCACTCTGTGGGTGTCTGTGGAGAGTAGGAATTTCAGGGAGTATCACTCTGTGGGTGTCTGTGGAGAGTAGGAATTTCATGGAGTGTCATTGTGGATGTCTGTGGAGAGTAGGAATTTCAGTGAGTGTCACTGTGGGTGTCTGTGGAGAGTAGGAATTTCAGGGAGTGTCACTCTGTGGGTGTCTGTGGAGAGTAGGAATTTCAGGGAGTGTCACTCTGTGGGTGTCTGTGGAGAGTAGGAATTTCAGGGAGTATCACTCTGTGGGTGTCCGTGGAGAGTAGGAATTTCAGGGAGTATCACTGTGGGTGTCTGTGGAGAGTAGGAATTACAGGGAGTGTCACTCTGTGGGTGTCTTTGGAGAGTAGGAATTTCAGGGAGTGTCACTCTGTGGGTGTCTGTGGAGAGTAGGAATTTCAGGGAGTATCACTGTGGGTGTCTGTGGAGAGTAGGAATTTCAGGGAGTATCACTCTGTGGGTGTCTGTGGAGAGTAGGAATTTCAGGGAGTGTCACTGTGGGTGTCTGTGGAGAGTAGGAATTTCAGGGAGTGTCACTCTGTGGGTGTCTGTGGAGAGTAGGAATTTCAGGGAGTATCACTCTGTGGGTGTCTGTGGAGAGTAGGAATTTCAGGGAGTATCACTGTGGGTGTCTGTGGAGAGTAGGAATTTCAGGGAGTGTCACTGTGGGTGTCTGTGGAGAGTAGGAATTTCAGGGAGTGTCACTCTGTGGGTGTCTGTGGAGAGTAGGAATTTCAGGGAGTATCACTCTGTGGGTGTCTGTGGAGAGTAGGAATTTCAGGGAGTGTCACTCTGTGGGTGTCTGTGGAGAGTAGGAATTTCAGGGTGTGTCACTCTGTGGGTGTGTGTGGAGAGTAGGAATTTCAGGGAGTACACACTCTGTGGGTGTCTGTGGAGAGTAGGAATTTCAGGGAGTGTCACTCTGTGGGTGTCTGTGGAGAGTAGGAATTTCAGGGAGTATCACTCTGTGGGTGTGTGTGGAGAGTAGGAATTTCAGGGAGTGTCACTGTGGGTGTCTGTGGAGAGTAGGAATTTTAGGGAGTATCACTCTGTGGGTGTCTGTGGAGAATAGGAATTTCAGGGAGTGTCACTGTGGGTGTCTGTGGAGAGTAGGAATTTCAGGGAGTGTCACTCTGTGGGTGTCTGTGGAGAGTAGGAATTTTAGGGAGTATCACTCTGTGTGTGTCTGTGGAGAGTAGGAATTTCAGGGCTTGTCACTGTGGGTGTCTGTGGAGAGTAGGAATTTCAGGGAGTGTCACTCTGTGGGTGTCTGTGGAGAGTAGGAATTTCAGGGAGTATCACTCTGTGGGTGTCTGTGGAGAGTAGGAATTTCAGGGAGTATCACTGTGGGTGTCTGTGGAGAGTAGGAATTTCAGGGAGTGTCACTCTGTGGGTGTCTGTGGAGAGTAGGAATTTCAGGGAGTATCACTGTGGGTGTCTGTGGAGAGTAGGAATTTCAGGGAGTGTCACTCTGTGAGTGTCTGTGGAGAGTAGGAATTTCAGGGAGTGTCACTCTGTGGGTGTCTGTGGAGAGTAGGAATTTCAGGGAGTATCACTCTGTGGGTGTCTGTGGAGAGTAGGAATTTCAGGGAGTATCACTCTGTGGGTGTCTGTGGAGAGTAGGAATTTCAGGGAGTATCACTCTGTGTGTGTGTGTGGAGAGTAGGAATTTCAGGGAGTGTCACTCTGTGGGTGTGTGTGGAGAGTAGGAATTTCAGGGAGTGTCACTCTGTGGGTGTCTGTGGAGAGTAGGAATTTCAGGGAGTGTCACTCAGTGGGTGTCTGTGGAGAGTAGGAATTTCAGGGAGTATCACTCTGTGGGTGTCTGTGGAGAGTAGGAATTTCAGGGAGTGTCACTGTGGATGTCTGTGGAGAGTAGGAATTTCAGGGAGTGTCACTGTGGATGTCTGTGGAGAGTAGGAATTTCAGTGAGTGTCACTGTGGGTGTCTGTGGAGAGTAGGAATTTCAGGGAGTGTCACTCTGTGGGTGTCTGTGGAGAGTAGGAATTTCAGGGAGTGTCACTCTGTGGGTGTCTGTGGAGAGTAGGAATTTCAGGGAGTGTCACTGTGGGTGTCTGTGGAGAGTAGGAATTTCAGGGAGTGTCACTCTGTGGGTGTCTGTGGAGAGTAGGAATTTCAGGGAGTATCACTGTGGGTGTCTGTGGAGAGTAGGAATTTCAGGGAGTGTCACTCTGTGGGTGTCTGTGGAGAGTAGGAATTTCAGGGAGTGTCACTCTGTGGGTGTCTGTGGAGAGTAGGAATTTCAGGGAGTGTCACTCTGTGGGTGTCTGTGGAGAGTAGGAATTTCAGGGAGTGTCACTCTGTGGGTGTCTGTGGTGAGTAGGAATTTCAGGGAGTGTCACTCTGTGGGTGTCTGTGGAGAGTAGGAATTTCAGGGAGTGTCACTCTGTGGGTGTCTGTGGAGAGTAGGAATTTCAGGGAGTGTCACTCTGTGGGTGTCTGTGGAGAGTAGGAATTTCAGGGAGTGTCACTCTGTGGGTGTCTGTGGAGAGTAGGAATTTCAGGGAGTATCACTCTGTGGGTGTCTGTGGAGAGTAGGAATTTCAGGGAGTGTCACTCTGTGGGTGTCTGTGGAGAGTAGGAATTTCAGGGAGTGTCACTCTGTGGGTGTCTGTGGAGAGTAGGAATTTCAGGGAGCGTCACTCTGTGGGTGTCTGTGGAGAGTAGGAATTTCAGGGAGTGTCACTCTGTGGGTGTCTGTGGAGAGTAGGAATTTCAGGGAGTGTCACTCTGTGGGTGTCTGTGGAGAGTAGGAATTTCAGGGAGTGTCACTCTGTGGGTGTCTGTGGAGAGTAGGAATTTCAGGGAGTGTCACTCTGTGGGTGTCTGTGGAGAGTAGGAATTTCAGGGAGTATCACTGTGGGTGTCTGTGGAGAGTAGGAATTTCAGGGAGTGTCACTCTGTGGGTGTCTGTGGAGAGTAGGAATTTCAGGGAGTGTCACTCTGTGGGTGTCTGTGGAGAGTAGGAATTTCAGGGAGTATCACTGTGGGTGTCTGTGGAGAGTAGGAATTTCAGGGAGTATCACTGTGGGTGTCTGTGGAGAGTAGGAATTTCAGGGAGTATCACTGTGGGTGTCTGTGGAGAGTAGGAATTTCAGGGAGTGTCACTCTGTGTGTGTCTGTGGAGAGTAGGAATTTCAGGGAGTGTCACTCTGTGGGTGTCTGTGGAGAGTAGGAATTTCAGGGAGTATCACTCTGTGGGTGTGTGTGGAGAGTAGGAATTTCAGGGAGTGTCACTCTGTGGGTGTCTGTGGAGAGTAGGAATTTCAGGGAGTATCACTCTGTGGGTGTCTGTGGAGAGTAGGAATTTCAGGGACTGTAACTCTGTGGGTGTGTGTGGAGAGTAGGAATTTCAGGGAGTGTCACTCTGTGGGTGTCTGTGGAGAGTAGGAATTTCAGGGAGTATCACTCTGTGGGTGTCTGTGGAGAGTAGGAATTTCAGGGAGTGTCACTCTGGGTGTCTGTGGAGAGTAGGAATTTCAGGGAGTATCACTCTGTGGGTGTCTGTGGAGAGTAGGAATTTCAGGGAGTATCACTCTGTGGGTGTCTGTGGAGAGTAGGAATTTCAGGGAGTGTCACTCTGTGGGTGTGTGTGGAGAGTAGGAATTTCAGGGAGTGTCACTCTGTGGGTGTCTGTGGAGAGTAGGAATTTCAGGGAGTATCACTCTGTGGGTGTCTGTGGAGAGTAGGAATTTCATGGAGTGTCATTGTGGATGTCTGTGGAGAGTAGGAATTTCAGTGAGTGTCACTGTGGGTGTCTGTGGAGAGTAGGAATTTCAGGGAGTGTCACTCTGTGGGTGTCTGTGGAGAGTAGGAATTTCAGGGAGTGTCACTCTGTGGGTGTCTGTGGAGAGTAGGAATTTCAGGGAGTATCACTCTGTGGGTGTCCGTGGAGAGTAGGAATTTCAGGGAGTATCACTGTGGGTGTCTGTGGAGAGTAGGAATTTCAGGGAGTGTCACTCTGTGGGTGTCTTTGGAGAGTAGGAATTTCAGGGAGTGTCACTCTGTGGGTGTCTGTGGAGAGTAGGAATTTCAGGGAGTATCACTGTGGGTGTCTGTGGAGAGTAGGAATTTCAGGGAGTATCACTCTGTGGGTGTCTGTGGAGAGTAGGAATTTCAGGGAGTATCACTGTGGGTGTCTGTGGAGAGTAGGAATTTCAGGGAGTGTCACTCTGTGGGTGTCTGTGGAGAGTACGAATTTCAGGGAGTATCACTCTGTGGGTGTCTGTGGAGAGTAGGAATTTCAGGGAGTATCACTGTGGGTGTCTGTGGAGAGTAGGAATTTCAGGGAGTGTCACTGTGGGTGTCTGTGGAGAGTAGGAATTTCAGGGAGTGTCACTCTGTGGGTGTCTGTGGAGAGTAGGAATTTCAGGGAGTGTCACTCTGTGGGTGTCTGTGGAGAGCAGGAATTTCAGGGAGTGTCACTCTGTGGGTGTCTGTGGAGAGTAGGAATTTCAGGGTGTGTCACTCTGTGGGTGTGTGTGGAGAGTAGGAATTTCAGGGAGTACACACTCTGTGGGTGTCTGTGGAGAGTAGGAATTTCAGGGAGTGTCACTCTGTGGGTGTCTGTGGAGAGTAGGAATTTCAGGGAGTGTCACTCTGTGGGTGTCTGTGGAGAGTAGGAATTTCAGGGAGTATCACTCTGTGGGTGTCTGTGGAGAGTAGGAATTTCAGGGAGTGTCACTCTGTGGGTGTCTGTGGAGAGTAGGAATTTCAGGGAGTGTCACTCTGGGTGTCTGTGGAGAGTAGGAATTTCAGGGAGTATCACTCTGTGGGTGTCTGTGGAGAGTAGGAATTTCAGGGAGTATCACTCTGTGGGTGTCTGTGGAGAGTAGGAATTTCAGGGAGTGTCACTCTGTGGGTGTGTGTGGAGAGTAGGAATTTCAGGGAGTGTCACTCTGTGGGTGTCTGTGGAGAGTAGGAATTTCAGGGAGTATCACTCTGTGGGTGTCTGTGGAGAGTAGGAATTTCATGGAGTGTCATTGTGGATGTCTGTGGAGAGTAGGAATTTCAGTGAGTGTCACTGTGGGTGTCTGTGGAGAGTAGGAATTTCAGGGAGTGTCACTCTGTGGGTGTCTGTGGAGAGTAGGAATTTCAGGGAGTGTCACTCTGTGGGTGTCTGTGGAGAGTAGGAATTTCAGGGAGTATCACTCTGTGGGTGTCCGTGGAGAGTAGGAATTTCAGGGAGTATCACTGTGGGTGTCTGTGGAGAGTAGGAATTTCAGGGAGTGTCACTCTGTGGGTGTCTTTGGAGAGTAGGAATTTCAGGGAGTGTCACTCTGTGGGTGTCTGTGGAGAGTAGGAATTTCAGGGAGTATCACTGTGGGTGTCTGTGGAGAGTAGGAATTTCAGGGAGTATCACTCTGTGGGTGTCTGTGGAGAGTAGGAATTTCAGGGAGTATCACTGTGGGTGTCTGTGGAGAGTAGGAATTTCAGGGAGTGTCACTCTGTGGGTGTCTGTGGAGAGTAGGAATTTCAGGGAGTATCACTCTGTGGGTGTCTGTGGAGAGTAGGAATTTCAGGGAGTATCACTGTGGGTGTCTGTGGAGAGTAGGAATTTCAGGGAGTGTCACTGTGGGTGTCTGTGGAGAGTAGGAATTTCAGGGAGTGTCACTCTGTGGGTGTCTGTGGAGAGTAGGAATTTCAGGGAGTGTCACTCTGTGGGTGTCTGTGGAGAGCAGGAATTTCAGGGAGTGTCACTCTGTGGGTGTCTGTGGAGAGTAGGAATTTCAGGGTGTGTCACTCTGTGGGTGTGTGTGGAGAGTAGGAATTTCAGGGAGTACACACTCTGTGGGTGTCTGTGGAGAGTAGGAATTTCAGGGAGTGTCACTCTGTGGGTGTCTGTGGAGAGTAGGAATTTCAGGGAGTATCACTCTGTGGGTGTGTGTGGAGAGTAGGAATTTCAGGGAGTGTCACTGTGGGTGTCTGTGGAGAGTAGGAATTTCAGGGAGTGTCACTCTGTGGGTGTCTGTGGAGAGTAGGAATTTCAGGGAGTATCGCTCTGTGGGTGTGTGTGGAGAGTAGGAATTTCAGGGAGTGTCACTTTGTGGGTGTGTGTGGAGAGTAGGAATTTCAGGGAGTGTCACTCTGTGGGTGTCTGTGGAGAGTAGGAATTTCAGGGAGTGTCACTCTGTGGGTGTCTGTGGAGAGTAGGAATTTCAGGGAGTGTCACTGTGGATGTCTGTGGAGAGTAGGAATTTCAGGGAGTATCACTCTGTGGGTGTCTGTGGAGAGTAGGAATTTCAGGGAGTGTCACTGTGGATGTCTGTGGAGAGTAGGAATTTCAGTGAGTGTCACTGTGGGTGTGTGTGGAGAGTAGGAATTTCAGGGAGTGTCACTCTGTGGGTGTCTGTGGAGAGTAGGAATTTCAGGGAGTGTCACTCTGTGGGTGTCTGTGGAGAGTAGGAATTTCAGGGAGTGTCACTGTGGGTGTCTGTGGAGAGTAGGAATTTCAGGGAGTGTCACTCTGTGGGTGTCTGTGGAGAGTAGGAATTTCAGGGAGTGTCACTCTGTGGGTGTCTGTGGAGAGTAGGAATTTCAGGGAGTGTCACTCTGTGGGTGTCTGTGGAGAGTAGGAATTTCAGGGAGTGTCACTCTGTGGGTGTCTGTGGAGAGTAGGAATTTCAGGGAGTGTCACTCTGTGGGTGTCTGTGGAGAGTAGGAATTTCAGGGAGTATCACTCTGTGGGTGTCTGTGGAGAGTAGGAATTTCAGGGAGTATCACTGTGGGTGTCTGTGGAGAGTAGGAATTTCAGGGAGTGTCACTCTGTGGGTGTCTGTGGAGAGTAGGAATTTCAGGGAGTGTCATTGTGGGTGTCTGTGGAGAGTAGGAATTTCAGGGAGTGTCACTCTGTGGGTGTGTGTGGAGAGTAGGAATTTCAGGGAGTATCACTCTGTGGGTGTCTGTGGAGAGTAGGAATTTCAGGGAGTATCACTGTGGGTGTCTGTGGAGAGTAGGAATTTCAGGGAGTGTCACTGTGGGTGTCTGTGGAGAGTAGGAATTTCAGGGAGTGTCACTCTGTGGGTGTCTGTGGAGAGTAGGAATTTCAGGGAGTATCACTGTGGGTGTCTGTGGAGAGTAGGAATTTCAGGGAGTGTCACTCTGTGGGTGTCTGTGGAGAGTAGGAATTTCAGGGAGTGTCACTCTGTGGGTGTGTGTGGAGAGTAGGAATTTCAGGGAGTACACACTCTGTGGGTGTCTGTGGAGAGTAGGAATTTCAGAGAGTGTCACTCTGTGGGTGTCTGTGGAGAGTAGGAATTTCAGGGAGTATCACTCTGTGGGTGTCTGTGGAGAGTAGGAATTTCAGGGAGTATCACTCTGTGGGTGTCTGTGGAGAGTAGGAATTTCAGGGAGTATCACTGTGGGTGTCTGTGGAGAGTAGGAATTTCAGGGAGTGTCACTCTGTGGGTGTCTGTGGAGAGTAGGAATTTCAGGGAGTATCACTGTGGGTGTCTGTGGAGAGTAGGAATTTCAGGGAGTGTCACTCTGTGAGTGTCTGTGGAGAGTAGGAATTTCAGGGAGTGTCACTCTGTGGGTGTCTGTGGAGAGTAGGAATTTCAGGGAGTATCACTCTGTGGGTGTCTGTGGAGAGTAGGAATTTCAGGGAGTATCACTCTGTGGGTGTCTGTGGAGAGTAGGAATTTCAGGGAGTGTCACTGTGGATGTCTGTGGAGAGTAGGAATTTCAGGGAGTATCACTCTGTGGGTGTCTGTGGAGAGTAGGAATTTCAGGGAGTGTCACTGTGGATGTCTGTGGAGAGTAGGAATTTCAGTGAGTGTCACTCTGTGAGTGTCTGTGGATAGTAGGAATTTCAGGGAGTATCACTCTGTGGGTGTCTGTGGAGAGTAGGAATTTCAGGGAGTATCACTCTGTGAGTGTCTGTGGAGAGTAGGAATTTCAGGGAGTATCACTCTGTGGGTGTCTGTGGAGAGTAGGAATTTCAGGGAGTGTCACTGTGGATGTCTGTGGAGAGTAGGAATTTCAGGGAGTATCACTCTGTGGGTGTCTGTGGAGAGTAGGAATTTCAGGGAGTGTCACTGTGGGTGTCTGTGGAGAGTAGGAATTTCAGGGAGTGTCACTCTGTGGGTGTCTGTGGAGAGTAGGAATTTCAGTGAGTGTCACTGTGGGTGTCTGTGGAGAGTAGGAATTTCAGGGAGTGTCACTCTGTGGGTGTCTGTGGAGAGTAGGAATTTCAGGGAGTGTCACTCTGTGGGTGTCTGTGGAGAGTAGGAATTTCAGGGAGTGTCACACTGTGGGTGTCTGTGGAGAGTAGGAATTTCAGGGAGTGTCACTCTGTGGGTGTCTGTGGAGAGTAGGAATTTCAGGGAGTGTCACTCTGTGGGTGTCTGTGGAGAGTAGGAATTTCAGGGAGTGTCACTCTGTGGGTGTCTGTGGAGAGTAGGAATTTCAGGGAGTATCACTCTGTGGGTGTCTGTGGAGAGTAGGAATTTCAGGGAGTATCACTGTGGGTGTCTGTGGAGAGTAGGAATTTCAGGGAGTGTCACTGTGGGTGTCTGTGGAGAGTAGGAATTTCAGGGAGTGTCACTCTGTGGGTGTCTGTGGAGAGTAGGAATTTCAGGGAGTATCACTCTGTGGGTGTCTGTGGAGAGTAGGAATTTCAGGGAGTGTCACTCTGTGGGTGTCTGTGGAGAGTAGGAATTTCAGGGAGTGTCACTCTGTGGGTGTCTGTGGAGAGTAGGAATTTCAGGGAGTGTCACTCTGTGGGTGTGTGTGGAGAGTAGGAATTTCAGGGAGTACACACTCTGTGGGTGTCTGTGGAGAGTAGGAATTTCAGGGAGTGTCACTCTGTGGGTGTCTGTGGAGAGTAGGAATTTCAGGGAGTATCACTCTGTGGGTGTGTGTGGAGAGTAGGAATTTCAGGGAGTGTCACTGTGGGTGTCTGTGGAGAGTAGGAATTTTAGGGAGTATCACTCTGTGGGTGTCTGTGGAGAGTAGGAATTTCAGGGAGTGTCACTGTGGGTGTCTGTGGAGAGTAGGAATTTCAGGGAGTGTCACTCTGTGGGTGTCTGTGGAGAGTAGGAATTTCAGGGAGTATCACTCTGTGGGTGTCTGTGGAGAGTAGGAATTTCACGGAGTATCACTGTGGGTGTCTGTGGAGAGTAGGAATTTCAGGGAGTGTCACTGTGGGTGTCTGTGGAGAGTAGGAATTTCAGTGAGTGTCACTCTGTGGGTGTCTGTGGAGAGTAGGGATTTCAGGGAGTATCACTGTGGGTGTCTGTGGAGAGTAGGAATTTCAGGGAGTGTCACTCTGTGGGTGTCTGTGGAGAGTAGGAATTTCAGGGAGTATCACTCTGTGGGTGTGTGTGGAGAGTAGGAATTTCAGGGAGTGTCACTCTGTGGGTGTCTGTGGAGAGTAGGAATTTCAGGGAGTGTCACTCTGTGGGTGTCTGTGGAGAGTAGGAATTTCAGGGAGTGTCACTCTGTGGGTGTCTGTGGAGAGTAGGATTTTCAGGGAGTGTCACTCTGTGGGTGTCTGTGGAGAGTAGGAATTTCAGGGAGTGTCACTCTGTGGGTGTCTGTGGAGAGTAGGAATTTCAGGGAGTGTCACTCTGTGGGTGTCTGTGGAGAGTAGGAATTTCAGGGAGTATCACTGTGGGTGTCTGTGGAGAGTAGGAATTTCAGTGAGTGTCACTCTGTGAGTGTCTGTGGAGAGTAGGAATTTCAGGGAGTGTCACTCTGTGGGTGTCTGTGGAGAGTAGGAATTTCAGGGAGTGTCACTCTGTGGGTGTCTGTGGAGTGTAGGAATTTCAGGGAGTGTCACTCTGTGGGTGTCTGTGGAGAGTAGGAATTTCAGGGAGTGTCACACTGTGGGTGTCTGTGGAGAGTAGGAATTTCAGGGAGTATCACTGTGTGAGTGTCTGTGGAGAGTAGGAATTTCAGGGAGTATCACTCTGTGGGTGTCTGTGGAGAGTAGGAATTTCAGGGAGTGTCACTCTGTGGGTGTCTGTGGAGAGTAGGAATTTCAGGGAGTGTCACTCTGTGGGTGTCTGTGGAGAGTAGGAATTTCAGGGAGTGTCACTCTGTGGGTGTCTGTGGAGAGTAGGAATTTCAGGGAGTATCACTGTGGGTGTCTGTGGAGAGTAGGAATTTCAGGGAGTGTCACTCTGTGGGTGTCTGTGGAGAGTAGGAATTTCAGGGAGTGTCACTCTGTGGGTGTCTGTGGAAGGTGATCGGGGAGGGAGTGATCGAGGGGAAGTTGATCGGGGAGGGGGTGATCGAGGGGAAGGTGATCTGGGAGGGGGTGATCGAGGGGAAGGTGATCGGGGAGTGATCGAGGGGAAGGTGATCGGGGAGGGAGTGATAGAGGGAAGGTGATCGGGGAGGGAGTGATCGAGGAGAAGGTGATCGGGGAGGGAGTGATCGAGGGGAAGGTGATCGGGGAGGGGGTGATCGAGGGGAAGCTGATCGGGGAGGGAGTGATCGAGGGGAAGGTGATCGGGGAGGGAGTGATCGAGGGGAAGGTGATCGGGGAGGGAGTGATAGAGGGGAAGGTGATCGGGGAGTGATCGAGGGGAAGGTGATCGGGGAGGGGGTGATCGAGGGGAAGGTGATCCGGGAGGGAGTGATCGAGGGGATGGTGATCGGGGAGGGAGTGATCAAGGGGAAGGTGATCGGGGAGGGGGTGATCGAGGGGAAGGTGATCGGGGAGTGCTCGAGGGGAAGGTGATCAGGGAGGGAGTGATCGAGGGGAAGGTGATCGGGGAGGGGGTGATCGAGGGGAAGGTGATCGGGGAGGGGGTGATCGAGTGGAAGGTGATCGGGGAGGGAGTGATCGAGGGGAAGGTGATCGGGGAGTGATTGAGGGGAAGGTGATCGGGGAGGGAGTGATCGAGGGGAAGGTGATCGGGGAGGGAGTGATCGAGGGGAAGGTGATCGGGGAGGGAGTGATCGAGGGGAAGGTGATCGGGGAGGGAGTGATCGAGTGGATGGTGATCGGGGAGGGAGTGATCGAGGGGAAGGTGATCGGGGAGGGGGTGATCGAGGGGAAGGTGATCGGGGAGTGATCGAGGGGAAGGTGATCGGGGAGGGAGTGATCGAGGGGAAGGTGATCGGGGAGGGAGTGATCGAGTGGATGGTGATCGGGGATGGAGTGATCGAGGGGAAGGTGATCGGGGAGGGGGTGATCGAGGGGAAGGTGATCGGGGAGTGATCGAGGGGAAGGTGATCGGGGAGGGAGTGATAGAGGGGAAGGTGATCGGGGAGGGAGTGATCGAGGGGAAGGTGATCGGGGAGGGGGTTATCAAGGGGAAGGTGATCGGGGAGGGAGTGATCGAGGGGAAGGTGATCGGGGAGGGAGTGATCGAGGGGAAGGTGATCGGGGAGGGAGAGATCGAGGGGAAGGTGATCGGGGAGGGAGTGATCGAGGGGAAGGTGATCGGGGAGGGGGTGATCGAGGGGAAGGTGATCGGGGAGGGGGTGATCGAGGGGAAGGTGTTCGGGGAGGGGGTGATCGAGGGGAAGGTGATCGGGGAGGGAGTGATCGAGGGGAAGGTGATCGGGGAGGGAGTGATCGAGGGGAAGGTGATCAGGGAGGGAGTGATCGAGGGGAAGGTGATCGGGGAGGGAGTGATCGAGGGGAAGGTGATCAGGGAGGGGGTGATCGAGGGGAAGGTGATCGGGGAGTGATCGAGGGGAAGGTGATCGGGGAGGGAGTGATCGAGGGGAAGGTGATCGGGGAGGGAGTGATCGAGGGGAAGGTGATCGGGGAGTGATCGAGGGGATGGTGATCGGGGAGTGATCGAGGGGAAGGTGATCGGGGAGGGGGTGATCGAGGGGAAGGTGATCGGGGAGGGAGTGATCGAGGGGAAGGTGATCGGGGAGTGATCGAGGGGAAGGTGATCGGGGAGGGGGTGATCGAGGGGAAGGTGATCGGGGAGGGAGTGATCGAGGGGAAGGTGATCGGGGAGTGATCGAGGGGAAGGTGATCGGGGAGGGGGTGATCGAGGGGAAGGTGATCGGGGAGGGGGTGATCGAGGGGAAGGTGATCGGGGAGGGGGTGATCGAGGGGAAGGTGATCGGGGAGGGAGTGATCGAGGGGAAGGTGATCGGGGAGGGAGAGATCGAGGGGAAGGTGATCGGGGAGGGAGTGATCGAGGGGAAGGTGATCGGGGAGGGAGTAATCGAGGGGAAGGTGATCGGGGAGTGAGTGATCGAGGGGAAGGTGATCGGGGAGGGGGTGATCGAGGGGAAGGTGATCGGGGAGGGAGTGATCGAGGGGAAGGTGATCGGGGAGGGGGTGATCGAGAGGATGGTGATCGGGGAGGGGGTGATCGAGGGGAAGGTGATCGGGGAGGGAGTGATCGAGGGGAAGGTGATCGGGGAGGGGGTGATCGAGGGGAAGGTGATCGGGGAGGGAGTGATCGAGGGGAAGGTGATCGGGGAGGGGGTGATCGAGTGGAAGGTGATCAGGGAGGGAGTGATCGAGGGGAAGGTGATCGGGGAGGGAGTGATCGAGGGGAAGGTGATCGGGGAGGGGGTGATCGAGGGGAAGGTGATCGGGGAGGGAGTGATCGAGGGGAAGGTGATCGGGGAGGGAGTGATCGAGGGGAAGGTGATCGGGGAGGGAGTGATCGAGGGGAAGGTGATCGGGGAGGGGGTGATCGAGTGGAAGGTGATCAGGGAGGGAGTGATCGAGGGGAAGGTGATCGGGGAGGGAGTGATCGAGGGGAAGGTGATCGGGGAGGGAGTGATAGAGGGGAAGGTGATCGGGGAGTGATCGAGGGGAAGGTGATCGGGGAGGGGGTGATCGAGGGGAAGGTGATCCGGGAGGGAGTGATCGAGGGGATGGTGATCGGGGAGGGAGTGATCAAGGGGAAGGTGATCGGGGAGGGGGTGATCGAGGGGAAGGTGATCGGGGAGTGCTCGAGGGGAAGGTGATCAGGGAGGGAGTGATCGAGGGGAAGGTGATCGGGGAGGGGGTGATCGAGGGGAAGGTGATCGGGGAGGGGGTGATCGAGTGGAACGTGATCGGGGAGGGAGTGATCGAGGGGAAGGTGATCGGGGAGGGAGTGATCGAGGGGAAGGTGATCGGGGAGGGGGTTATCAAGGGGAAGGTGATCGGGGAGGGAGTGATCGAGGGGAAGGTGATCGGGGAGGGAGTGATCGAGGGGAAGGTGATCGGGGAGGGAGTGATCGAGGGGAAGGTGATCGGGGAGGGAGTGATCGAGGGGAAGGTGATCGGGGTGGGAGTGATCGAGGGGAAGGTGATCGGGGAGGGGGTGATCAAGGGGAAGGTGATCGGGGAGGGAGTGATCGAGGGGAAGGTGATCGGGGAGGGAGTGATCGAGGGGAAGGTGATCGGGGAGGGAGTGATCGAGGGGAAGGTGATCGGGGAGTGATCGAGGGGAAGGTGATCGGGGAGGGAGTGATCGAGGGGAAGGTGATCGGGGAGGGGGTGATCGAGGGGAAGGTGATCGGGGAGGGGGTGATCGAGGGGAAGGTGATCGGGGAGGGGGTGATCGAGGGGAAGGTGATCGGGGAGGGAGTGATCGAGGGGAAGGTGATCGGGGAGGGAGTGATTGAGGGGAAGGTGATCGGGGAGGGAGTGATCGAGGGGAAGGTGATCGGGGAGGGAGTGATCGAGGGGAAGGTGATCGGGGAGGGGGTGATCGAGGGGAAGGTGATCGGGGAGGGGGTGATCGAGGGGAAGGTGTTCGGGGAGGGGGTGATCGAGGGGAAGGTGATCGGGGAGGGAGTGATCGAGGGGAAGGTGATCGGGGAGGGAGTGATCGAGGGGAAGGTGATCGGGGAGGGAGTGATCGAGGGGAAGGTGATCGGGGAGGGAGTGATCGAGGGGAAGGTGATCAGGGAGGGGGTGATCGAGGGGAAGGTGATCGGGGAGTGATCGAGGGGAAGGTGATCGGGGAGGGAATGATCGAGGGGAAGGTGATCGGGGAGGGAGTGATCGAGGGGAAGGTGATCGGGGAGTGATCGAGGGGATGGTGATCGGGGAGTGATCGAGGGGAAGGTGATCGGGGAGGGGGTGATCGAGGGGAAGGTGATCGGGGAGGGAGTGATCGAGGGGAAGGTGATCGGGGAGTGATCGAGGGGAAGGTGATCGGGGAGGGGGTGATCGAGCGGAAGGTGATCGGGGAGGGAGTGATCGAGGGGAAGGTGATCGGGGAGGGGGTGATCGAGGGGAAGGTGATCGGGGAGGGAGTGATCGAGGGGAAGGAGATCGGGGAGGGGGTGATCGAGTGGAAGGTGATCAGGGAGGGAGTGATCGAGGGGAAGGTGATCGGGGAGGGGGTGATCGAGGGGAAGGTGATCGGGGAGGGGGTGATCGAGGGGAAGGTGATCGGGGAGGGAGTGATCGAGGGGAAGGTGATCGGGGAGGGAGTGATCGAGGGGAAGGTGATCGGGGAGGGAGTGATCGAGGGGAAGGTGATCGGGGAGGGGGTGATCGAGTGGAAGGTGATCAGGGAGGGAGTGATCGAGGGGAAGGTGATCGGGGAGGGAGTGATCGAGGGGAAGGTGATCGGGGAGGGAGTGATCGAGGGGAAGGTGATCGGGGAGTGATCGAGGGGAAGGTGTTCGGGGAGGGAGTGATCGAGGGGAAGGTGATCGGGGAGGGAGTGATCGAGGGGAAGGTGATCGGGGAGGGAGTGATCGAGGGGAAGGTGATTGGGGTGTGATCGAGGGGAAGGTGATCGGGGAGGGAGTGATCGAGGGGAAGGTAATCGGGGAGGGGGTGATCGAGGGGAAGGTGATCGGGGAGGGAGTGATCGAGGGGAAGGTGATCGGGGAGGGAGTGATCGAGGGGAAACTGAGCGGGGAGTGATCGAGGGGAAGGTGATCGGGGAGGGAGTGATCGAGGGGAAGGTGATCGGGGAGGGAGTGATCGAGGGGAAGGTGATCGGGGAGGGAGTGATCGAGGGGAAGGTGATCGGGGAGGGAGTGATCAAGGGGAAGGTGATCGGGGAGTGATCGAGGGGAAGGTGATCGGGGAGGGAGTGATCGAGGGGAAGGTGATCAGGGAGGGAGTGATCGAGGGGAAGGTGATCGGGGAGGGGGTGATCGAGGGGAAGGTGATCGGGGAGGGGGTGATCGAGTGGAAGGTGATCGGGGAGGGAGTGATCGAGGGGAAGGTGATCGGGGAGTGATTGAGGGGAAGGTGATCGGGGAGGGAGTGATCGAGGGGAAGGTGATCGGGGAGGGAGTGATCGAGGGGAAGGTGATCGGGGAGGGAGTGATCGAGGGGAAGGTGATCGGGGAGGGAGTGATCGAGTGGATGGTGATCGGGGAGGGAGTGATCGAGGGGAAGGTGATCGGGGAGGGGGTGATCGAGGGGAAGGTGATCGGGGAGTGATCGAGGGGAAGGTGATCGGGGAGGGAGTGATCGAGGGGAAGGTGATCGGGGAGGGAGTGATCGAGTGGATGGTGATCGGGGATGGAGTGATCGAGGGGAAGGTGATCGGGGAGGGGGTGATCGAGGGGAAGGTGATCGGGGAGTGATCGAGGGGAAGGTGATCGGGGAGGGAGTGATAGAGGGGAAGGTGATCGGGGAGGGAGTGATCGAGGGGAAGGTGATCGGGGAGGGGGTTATCAAGGGGAAGGTGATCGGGGAGGGAGTGATCGAGGGGAAGGTGATCGGGGAGGGAGTGATCGAGGGGAAGGTGATCGGGGAGGGAGTGATCGAGGGGAAGGTGATCGGGGAGGGAGTGATCGAGGGGAAGGTGATCGGGGAGGGGGTGATCGAGGGGAAGGTGATCGGGGAGGGGGTGATCGAGGGGAAGGTGTTCGGGGAGGGGGTGATCGAGGGGAAGGTGATCGGGGAGGGAGTGATCGAGGGGAAGGTGATCGGGGAGGGAGTGATCGAGGGGAAGGTGATCGGGGAGGGAGTGATCGAGGGGAAGGTGATCGGGGAGGGAGTGATCGAGGGGAAGGTGATCAGGGAGGGGGTGATCGAGGGGAAGGTGATCGGGGAGTGATCGAGGGGAAGGTGATCGGGGAGGGAGTGATCGAGGGGAAGGTGATCGGGGAGGGAGTGATCGAGGGGAAGGTGATCGGGGAGTGATCGAGGGGATGGTGATCGGGGAGTGATCGAGGGGAAGGTGATCGGGGAGGGGGTGATCGAGGGGAAGGTGATCGGGGAGGGAGTGATCGAGGGGAAGGTGATCGGGGAGTGATCGAGGGGAAGGTGATCGGGGAGGGGGTGATCGAGGGGAAGGTGATCGGGGAGGGAGTGATCGAGGGGAAGGTGATCGGGGAGGGGGTGATCGAGGGGAAGGTGATCGGGGAGGGAGTGATCGAGGGGAAGGTGATCGGGGAGGGGGTGATCGAGTGGAAGGTGATCAGGGAGGGAGTGATCGAGGGGAAGGTGATCGGGGAGGGAGTGATCGAGGGGAAGGTGATCGGGGAGGGGGTGATCGAGGGGAAGGTGATCGGGGAGGGAGTGATCGAGGGGAAGGTGATCGGGGAGGGAGTGATCGAGGGGAAGGTGATCGGGGAGGGAGTGATCGAGGGGAAGGTGATCGGGGAGGGGGTGATCGAGTGGAAGGTGATCAGGGAGGGAGTGATCGAGGGGAAGGTGATCGGGGAGGGAGTGATCGAGGGGAAGGTGATCGGGGAGGGAGTGATAGAGGCGAAGGTGATTGTGGAGTGATCGAGGGGAAGGTGATCGGGGAGGGGGTGATCGAGGGGAAGGTGATCCGGGAGGGAGTGATCGAGGGGAAGGTGATCGGGGAGGGAGTGATCGAGGGGAAGGTGATCGGGGAGGGAGTGATCGAGGGGAAGGTGATCGGGGAGGGAGTGATCGAGGGGAAGGTGATCGGGGAGGGAGTGATAGAGGCGAAGGTGATCGGGGAGTGATCGAGGGGAAGGTGATCGGGGAGGGGGTGATCGAGGGGATGGTGATCGGGGAGGGAGTGATCAAGGGGAAGGTGATCGGGGAGGGAGTGATCGAGGGGACGGTGATCGGGGAGGGAGGAATCGAGGGGAAGGTGATCGGGGAGGGAGTGATAGAGGGGAAGGTGATCGGGGAGTGATCGAGGGGAAGGTGATCGGGGAGGAGGGATCGAGGGGAAGGTGATCGGGGAGGGAGTGATCGAGGGGAAGGTGATCGGGGTGGGAGTGATCGAGGGGAAGGTGATCGGGGAGGGGGTGATCAAGGGGAAGGTGATCGGGGAGGGAGTGATCGAGGGGAAGGTGATCGGGGAGGGAGTGATCGAGGGGAAGGTGATCGGGGAGGGAGTGATCGAGGGGAAGGTGATCGGGGAGGGAGTGATCGAGGGGAAGGTGATCGGGGAGGGGGTGATCGAGGGAAGGTGATCGGGGAGGGGGTGATCGAGGGGAAGGTGTTCGGGGAGGGGGTGATCGAGGGGAAGGTGATCGGGAGGGAGTGATCGAGGGGAAGGTGATCGGGGAGGGAGTGATCGAGGGAAGGTGATCGGGGAGGGAGTGATCGAGGGGAAGGTGATCGGGGAGGGAGTGATCGAGGGGAAGGTGATCAGGGAGGGGGTGATCGAGGGAAGGTGATCGGGGAGTGATCGAGGGGAAGGTGATCGGGGAGGGAATGATCGAGGGGAAGGTGATCGGGGAGGGAGTGATCGAGGGGAAGGTGATCGGGGAGTGATCGAGGGGATGGTGATCGGGGAGTGATCGAGGGGAAGGTGATCGGGGAGGGGGTGGTCGAGGGGAAGGTGATCGGGGAGGGAGTGATCGAGGGGAAGGTGATCGGGGAGTGATCGAGGGGAAGGTGATCGGGGAGGGGGTGATCGAGCGGAAGGTGATCGGGGAGGGAGTGATCGAGGGGAAGGTGATCGGGGAGGGGGTGATCGAGGGGAAGGTGATCGGGGAGGGAGTGATCGAGGGGAAGGTGATCGGGGAGGGGGTGATCGAGTGGAAGGTGATCAGGGAGGGAGTGATCGAGGGGAAGGTGATCGGGGAGTGATCGAGGGGAAGGTGATCGGGGAGGGGGTGATCGAGGGGAAGGTGATCGGGGAGGGAGTGATCGAGGGGAAGGTGATCGGGGAGGGGGTGATCGAGGGAAGGTGATCGGGGAGGGGGTGATCGAGGGGAAGGTGATCGGGGAGGGAGTGATCGAGGGGAAGGTGATCGGGGAGGGGGTGATCGAGGGGAAGGTGATCGGGGAGGGGTGATCGAGGGGAAGGTGATCGGGGAGGGGTTGATCGAGGGGAAGGTGATCGGGGAGGGAGTGATCGAGGGGAAGGTGATCGGGGAGGGAGTGATCGAGGGGAAGGTGATCGGGGAGGGAGTGATCGAGGGGAAGGTGATCGGGGAGGGGTGATAGAGTGGAAGGTGATCAGGGAGGGAGTGATCGAGGGGAAGGTGATCGGGGAGGGAGTGATCGAGGGGAAGGTGATCGGGGAGGGAGTGATCGAGGGGAAGGTGATCGGGGAGTGATCGAGGGAAGGTGTTCGGGAGGAGTGATCGAGGGGAAGGTGATCGGGGAGGGAGTGATCGAGGGGAAGGTGATCGGGGAGGGAGTGATCGAGGGAAGGTGATCGGGGTGTGATCGAGGGGAAGGTGATCTGGGAGGGAGTGATCGAGGGGAAGGTAATCGGGGAGGGGGTGATCGAGGGAAGGTGATCGGGGAGGGAGTGATCGAGGGAAGGTGATCGGGGAGGGAGTGATCGAGGGGAAGGTGATCAGGGAGGGAGTGATCGAGGGGAAGGTGATCGGGGAGGGAGTGATCGAGGGGCACGTGATCGGGGAGGGGTGATGAGGGGACGGTGATCGGGGAGTGATCGAGGGGAAGGTGATCGGGGAGGGAGTGATCGAGGGGAAGGTGATCGGGGAGTGATCGAGGGGAAGGTGATCGGGGAGGGGGTGATCGAGGGGAATGTGATCGGGGAGGGGGTGATCGAGGGGAAGGTGATCGGGGAGGGAGTGATCGAGGGGAAGGTGATCGGGGAGGGAGTGATCGAGGGGAAGGTGATCGGGGAGGGGGTGATCGAGGGAATGTGATCGGGAGGGGGTGATCGAGGGAAGGTGACGGGGAGGGAGTGATCGAGGGGAAGGTGATCGGGGAGGGAGTGATCGAGGGGAAGGTGATCGGGGAGGGGGTGATCGAGGGGAAGGTGATCGGGGAGTGATCGAGGGGAAGGTGATCGGGGAGGGAGTGATCGAGGTGATAATGATCGGGGAGGGAGTGATCGAGGGGAAGGTTATCGGGGAGGGAGTGATCGAGGGGAAGGTGATCGGGGAGGGAGTGATCGAGGGGAAGGTGATCGGGGAGGGAGTGATCGAGGGGAAGGTGATCGGGGAGTGAGTGATCGAGGGGAAGGTGATCGGGGAGGGAGGGATCGAGGGGAAGGTGATCGGGGAGGGAGTGATCGAGGGGAAGGTGATCGGGGAGGGAGTGATCGAAGGGAAGGTGATCGGGGAGGGAGTGATCGAGGGGACGGTGATCGGGGAGGGAGGAATCGAGGGGAAGGTGATCGGGGAGGGGGTGATCGAGGGGAAGGTGATCGGGGAGGGGGTGATCGAGGGAAGTTGATCGGGGAGGGGGTGATCGAGGGGAAGGTGATCGGGGAGGGGGTGATCGAGGGGAAGGTGATCGGGGAGGGGGTGATCGAGGGGAAGGTGATCGGGGAGGGGTGATCGAGTGGAAGGTGATCAGGGAGGGAGTGATCGAGGGGAAGGTGATCGGGGAGGGAGTGATCGAGGGGAAGGTGATCGGGGAGGGAGTGATCGAGGGGAAGGTGATCGGGGAGGGAGTGATCGAGGGGAAGGTGATCGGGGAGGGAGTGATCGAGGGGAAGGTGATCGGGGAGGGAGTGATCGAGGGGAAAGTGATCGGGGAGGGGGTGATCGAGGGGAAGGTGATCGGGGAGGGGGTGATCGAGGGGAAGTTGATCGGGGAGGGGGTGATCGAGGGGAAGGTGATCGGGGAGGGGGTGATCGAGGGGAAGGTGATCGGGGAGGGGGTGATCGAGGGGAAGGTGATCGGGGAGGGGGTGATCGAGTGGAAGGAGATCGGGGAGGGAGTGATCGGGGGGAAGGTGATCGGGGAGGGAGTGATCGAGGGGAAGGTGATCGGGGAGGGAGTGATCGAGGGGAAGGTGATCGGGGAGGGAGTGATCGAGGGGAAGGTGATCGGGGAGGGGGTGATCGAGGGGAAGGTGATCGGGGAGGGAGTGATCGAGGGGAAGGTGATCGGGGAGGGAGTGATCGAGGGGAAGGTGATCGGGAGGGAGTGATCGAGGGGAAGGTGATCGGGGAGGGAGTGATCGAGGGGAAGGTGATCAGGGAGGGGGTGATCGAGGGGAAGGTGATCGGGGAGTGATCGAGGGGAAGGTGATCGGGGAGGGAGTGATCGAGGGGAAGGTGATCAGGGAGGGGGTGATCGAGGGGAAGGTGATCGGGGAGTGATCGAGGGAAGGTGATCGGGGTGGGGGTGATCGAGGGGAAGGTGATCGGGGAGGGAGTGATCGAGGGGAAGGTGATCGGGGAGGGAGTGATCGAGGGGAAGGTGATCGGGGAGGGGGTGATCGAGGGGAAGGTGATCGGGGAGTGATCGAGGGGAAGGTGATCGGGGATGGAGTGATAGAGGGGAAGGTGATCGGGGAGGGAGTGATCGAGGAGAAGGTGATCGGGGAGGGAGTGATCGAGGAGAAGGTGATCGGGGAGGGAGTGATCGAGGGGAAGGTGATCGGGGAGTGATCGAGGGGAAGGTGATCGGGGAGTGATGAGGGGAAGGTGATCGGGGAGGGAGTGATCGAGGGGAAGGTGATCGGGGAGGAGTGATCGAGGGGAAGGTGATCGGGGAGGGAGTGATCGAGGGGAAGGTGATCGGGGAGTGATCGAGGGGAGGTGATCGGGGAGGGAGTGATCGAGGGAAGGTGATCGGGGAGGGAGTGATCGAGGGGATGGTGATCGGGGAGGGAGTGATCGAGGGGAAGGTGATCGGGGAGGGGGAGATCGAGGGGAAGGTGATCGGGGAGTGATCGAGGGGAAGGTGATCGGGGAGGGAGTGATAGAGGGGAAGGTGATCGGGGAGGGAGTGATCGAGGAGAAGGTGATCGGGGAGGGGGTGATCGAGGGGAATGTGATCGGGGAGGGGGTGATCGAGGGGAATGTGATCGGGGAGGGGGTGATCGAGGGGAAGGTGATCGGGGAGGGAGTGATCGAGGGGAAGGTGATCGGGGAGGGGGTGATCGAGGGGAAGGTGATCGGGGAGGGAGTGATCGAGGGGAAGGTGATCGGGGAGGGAGTGATCGAGGGAAGGTGATCGGGGAGGGAGTGATCGAGGGGAAGGTGATCGGGGAGGGGGTGATCGAGTGGAAGGTGATCAGGGAGGGAGTGATCGAGGGGAAGGTGATCGGGGAGGGAGTGATCGAGGGGAAGGTGATCGGGGAGGGAGTGATAGAGGCGAAGGTGATCGGGGAGTGATCGAGGGGAAGGTGATCGGGGAGGGGTGATCGAGGGGAAGGTGATCCGGGAGGGAGTGATCGAGGGGATGGTGATCGGGGAGGGAGTGATCAAGGGGAAGGTGATCGGGGAGGGGGTGATCGAGGGGAAGGTGATCGGGGAGTGCTCGAGGGGAAGGTGATCGGGGAGGGAGTGATCGAGGGGAAGGTGATCGGGGAGGGGGTGATCGAGTGAAGGTGATCGGGAGGGGGTGATCGAGTGGAAGGTGATCGGGGAGGGAGTGATCGAGGGGAAGGTGATCGGGGAGGGAGTGATCGAGGGGAAGGTGATCGGGGAGGGGGTGATCGAGGGGAAGGTGATCGGGGAGGGGGGTGATCGAGGGGAAGGTGATCAGTGAGGGAGTGATCGAGCGGAAGGTGATCGGGGAGGGGGTGATCGAGGGGAAGGTGATCGGGGAGGGGGTGATCGAGTGGAACGTGATCGGGGAGGGAGTGATCGAGGGGAAGGTGATCGGGGAGTGATTGAGGGGAAGGGTGATCGGGGAGGGAGTGATCGAGGGAAGGTGATCGGGGTGGGAGTGATCGAGGGGAAGGTGATCGGGGAGGGGGTGATCAAGGGGAAGGTGATCGGGGAGGGAGTGATCGAGGGGAAGAGTGATCGGGGAGGGAGTTATCGGGAGGGGGGGGGAAGGTGATCGGGGAGTGAGTGATCGAGGGGAAGGTGATCGGGGAGGGAGTGATCGAGGGGAAGGTGATCGGGGTAGGGGGTGATCGAGGGGAAGGTGATCGGGGAGGGGGTGATCGAGGGGAAGGTTGTTCGGGGAGGGGGTGATCGAGGGGAAGGTGATCGGGGAGGGAGTGATCGAGGGGAAGGTGATCGGGGAGGGAGTGATCGAGGGGAAGGTGATCGGGGAGGGAGTGATCGAGGGGAAGGTGATCGGGGAGGGAGTGATCGAGGGGAAGGTGATCAGGGAGGGGGTGATCGAGGGGAAGGTGATCGGGGAGTGATCGAGGGGAAGGTGATCGGGGAGGGAATGATCGAGGGAAGGTGATCGGGGAGGGAGTGATCGAGGGGAAGGTGATCGGGGAGTGATCGAGGGGATGGTGATCGGGGAGTGATCGAGGGGAAGGTGATCGGGGAGGGGGGTGATCGAGGGGAAGGTGATCGGGGAGGGAGTGATCGAGGGGAAGGTGATCGGGGAGTGATCGAGGGGAAGGTGATCGGGGAGGGGGTGATCGAGCGGAAGGTGATCGGGGAGGGAGTGATCGAGGGGAAGGTGATCGGGGAGGGGGTGATCGAGGGGAAGGTGATCGGGGAGGGAGTGATCGAGGGGAAGGTGATCGGGGAGGGGGTGATCGAGGGGAAGGTGATCGGGGAGGGAGTGATCGAGGGGAAGGTGATCGGGGAGGGAGTGATCGAGGGGAAGGTGATCGGGGAGGGGGTGATCGAGGGGAAGGTGATCGGGGAGGGGGTGATCGAGGGGAAGGTGATCGGGGAGGGAGTGATCGAGGGGAAGGTGATCGGGAGGGAGTGATCGAGGGAAGGTGATCGGGGAGGGAGTGATCGAGGGAAGGTGATCGGGGAGGGGGTGATCGAGTGGAAGGTGATCAGGGAGGGAGTGATCGAGGGGAAGGTGATCGGCGAGGGAGTGATCGAGGGGAAGGTGATCGGGGAGGGAGTGATCGAGGGGAAGGTGATCGGGGAGTGATCGAGGGGAAGGTGTTCGGGGAGGGAGTGATCGAGGGGAAGGTGATCGGGGAGGGAGTGATCGAGGGGAAGGTGATCGGGGAGGGAGTGATCGAGGGGAAGGTGATCGGGGTGTGATCGAGGGGAAGGTGATCTGGGAGGGAGTGATCGAGGGGAAGGTAATCGGGGAGGGGGTGATCGAGGGGAAGGTGATCGGGGAGGGAGTGATCGAGGGGAAGGTGATCGGGGAGGGAGTGATCGAGGGGAAGGTGATCAGGGAGGGAGTGATCGAGGGGAAGGTGATCGGGGAGGGAGTGATCGAGGGGCACGTGATCGGGGAGGGGGTGATGAGGGGACGGTGATCGGGGAGTGATCGAGGGGAAGGTGATCAGGGGAGGGAGTG
>NW_026780407.1:0-37000 GCF_030144855.1 Hypanus sabinus | reverse complement strand
TATTAGTCCCTTCACTGTACACTTTTGAAGTGAACTGTATTTAACTCTTCATTGTTCACTGTCGAAGGGAACCTTATTAGTCCCTTCAACGTTCACAGTTGCAGGGAAATGTATTAATCTCTTCTGTGTTCACTGTTGAAGGGAACTGTATTAGTCTCTTCACTCTTCACTTTTGAAGTGAACTGTATTTAACGCATCACTGTTCACGGTCAAAGGGAACTGTATTAGTCCCTTCACTGTTCACCTTCGAAGGGAACAGTATTAGTCCCTTCACTGTTCACGGTCGAAGTGAACTGTATTAATCGCATCACTGTTCACGGTCAAAGGGAACTGTATTAATCCCTTCACTGTTCACTGTTGAAGGGAACTGTATTAATCTCTTCACTGTTCACTGTCTAAGGGAATTGTATTAGTCTCTTCTCTGTTCACTGCTGAAGGGAACTGTATTGAGCTCTTCACTGTTCACTCTCAAAGGGAACCTTATTAGTCCCTTCAATGTTCACGTTCGAAGAGAACTGTATTAAACTCTTCACTGTTCACTGTCGAAGGGAACTGTATTAGTAACTCAATGTTTTCGTTCGAAGGGAACTGTTTTAGTCTCTTCAATCTTCACTGTTGTAAGGAATGGGATTAATCTCTTCACTGTTCACTGTTGAAGGGAACTGTATTAGTCACTTCACTCTTCACTGTCGAAAGAACTGTACTAGTGCTTTCACTGTTCACTGTCAAAGGGAATTGTATTTGTCCCTTCACTGTTCATCTTTGAAGTGATCTGTATTAACCCCTTCACTGTTCACTGTTGAAGGAATTGTATTAGTCCCTTCACTGTACTCTGTTGAAGTGAACTGTATTGAACTCTTCACTGTTCACTCTCAAAGGGAACCTTATTAGTCCCTTCACTGTTCACGGTCGAAGGGAACTGTATTAGTCCCTTCACTCTTCACTGTCAAAAGAACTGTACTAGTCCTTTCACTGTTCACTGTCGAAGGGAACTGTATTAGTAACTCAATGTTTTCGTTCGAAGGGAACTGTTTTAGTCTCTTCAATCTTCACTGTTGTAAGGAACAGGATTAATCTCTTCACTGTTCACTGTTGAAGGGAACTGTATTAGTCCCTTCACTCTTCACTGTCGAAAGAACTGTACTAGTCCTTTCACTGTTCACTGTCAAAGGGAATTGTATATGTCCCTTCACTGTTCATCTTTGAAGTGATCTGTATTAACCCCTTCACTGTTCACTGTTGAAGGAATTGTATTAGTCCCTTCTCTGTACACTGTTGAAGTGAACTGTATTTAACTCTTCATTGTTCACTGTCGAAGGGAACCTTATTAGTCCCTTCAATGTTCAGAGTTGCAGGGAAATGTATTAATCTCTTCTCTGTTCACTGTTGAAGGGAACTGTAATAGTCTCTTCACTCTTCACTGTTGAAGCGAACTGTATTTAACGCTTCACTGTTCACGGTCAAAGGGAACTGTATTAGTCCCTTCACTGTTCACCTTCGAAGGGAACAGTATTAGTCCCTTCACTGTTCACGGTCGAAGTGAACTGTATTAATCGCATCACTGTTCACGGTCAAAGGGAACTGTATTAATCCCTTCACTGTTCACTGTTGAAGGGAACTGTATTAATCTCTTCACTGTTCACTGTCTAAGGGAATTGTATTAGTCTCTTCTCTGTTCACTGCTGAAGGGAACTGTATTGAGCTCTTCACTGTTCACTCTCAAAGGGAACCTTATTAGTCCCTTCACTGTTCACGGTCAAAGGGAACTGTATTAGTCCCTTCACTCTTCACTGTCGAAGGAACTGTACTAGTCCTTTCACTGTTCACTGTCGAAGGGAACTGTATTAGTAACTCAATGTTTTCGTTCGAAGGGAACTGTTTTAGTCTCTTCAATCTTCACTGTTGTAAGGAACGGGATTAATCTCTTCACTGTTCACTGTTGAAGGGAACTGTATTAGTCACTTCACTCTTCTCTGTCGAAAGAACTGTACTAGTCCTTTCACTGTTCACTGTCAAAGGGAATTGTATTTGTCCCTTCACTGTTCATCTTTGAAGTGATTTGTATTAACCCCTTCACTTTTCACTGTTGAAGGAATTGTATTAGTCCCTTCACTGTACACTGTTGAAGTGAACTGTATTTAACTCTTCATTGTTCACTGTCGAAGGGATCCTTATTAGTCCGTTCAATGTTCACAGTTGCAGGGAAATGTATTAATTGCTTCTCTGTTCACTGTTGAAGGGAACTGTATTAGTCTCTTCACTCTTCACTGTTGAAGCGAACTGTATTTAACGCTTCACTGTTCACGGTCAAAGGGAACTGTATTAGTCCCTTCACTGTTCACCTTCGAAGGGAACAGTATTAGTCCCATCACTGTTCACGGTCGAAGTGAACTGTATTAATCGCATCACTGTTCACGGTCAAAGGGAACTGTATTAATCCCTTCACTGTTCACTGTTGCAGGGAACTGTATTAATCTCTTCACTGTTCACTGTCTAAGGGAATTGTATTAGTCTCTTCTCTGTTCACTGTTGAAGGGAACTGTATTGAGCTCTTTACTGTTCACTCTCAAAGGGAACCTTATTAGTCCCTTCAATGTTCAGGTTCGAAGAGAACTGTATTAAACTCTACACTGTTCACTGTCGAATGGAACTGTATTAGTCTCTTGAATCATCACTGTTGAAAGGAACGGTATTAATCTCTTCTCTGTATACTGTCGAAGGAAACTGTATTAGTCCCTTCAATGTTCACGTTCGAAGAGAACTGTATTAAACTCTTCATTGTTCACTGTCGAATGGAACTGTATTAGTCCCTTCAATGTTTTTGTTCGAAGGGAACTGTATTAATCTCTTCACTGTTCACTGCCGAAGGGAACTGTATTACTCCCTTCACTGTTCACGGTCGAAGTGAACTGTATTAATCGCATCACTGTTGACGGTCAGAGGGAATTAGTCTCTTCTCTGTTCACTGTTGAAGGGAACTGTATTCAGCTCTTCACAGTTCACTCTCAAAGGGAAATTTATTAGTCCCTTCAATGTTCATGTTCGAAGAGAACTGTATTAAACTCTTCACTGTTCACTGTCGAACGGAACTGTATTAATCTCTTCACTGTTCACTGTCGAATGGAACTATATTAGTCTCTTGAATCATCACTGTTGAAAGCAACGGTATTAATCTCTTCACTGTTCACTGTCAAAGGGAACTGTATTAGTCCCTTCAGTGTTCACTGTTGAAGGGAACTGTATTGAACTCTTCAGTGTTCACTGTCTAAGGGAATTGTATTAGTCTCTTCTCTGTTCTCTGTTGAAGGGAACTGTAGTGAGCTCTTCACTGTTCACTCTCAATGGGAACCTTATTAGTCCCTTCAATGTTCACATTCGAAGAGAACTGTATTAAACTCTACGCTGTTCACTGTCGAATGGAACTGTATTAGTCTGTTGAATCAGCACTGTTGAAAAGAACGGTATTAATCTCTTCACTGTTCACTGTCGAAGGGAACTGTATTAGACCCTTCACTGTTCACTGTTGAAGGGAACTGTATTGAATTCACTGTTCACTGTCTAAGGGAATTGTATAAGTCTCTTCTCTGTTCACTGTTGAAGGGAACTGTATTGAGCTCTTCACTGTTCACTCTCAAAGGGAACTGTATTAGTCCCTTCTCTCTTCACTGTCGAAAGAACTGTACTAGTACTTTCACTGTTCACTGTCAAAGGGAATTGTATTTGTCCCTTCACTGTTCATCTTTGAAGTGATCTGTATTAACCCCTTCACTGTTCACTGTTGAAGGAATTGTATTAGTCCCTTCACTGTACACTTTTGAAGTGAACTGTATTTAACTCTTCATTGTTCACTGTCGAAGGGAACCTTATTAGTCCCTTCAACGTTCACAGTTGCAGGGAAATTTATTAATCTCTTCTGTGTTCACTGTTGAAGGGAACTGTATTAGTCTCCTCACTCTTCACTTTTGAAGTGAACTGTATTTAACGCATCACTGTTCACGGTCAAAGGGAACTGTATTAGTCCCTTCACTGTTCACCTTCGAAGGGAACAGTATTAGTCCCTTCACTGTTCACGGTCGAAGTGAACTGTATTAATCGCATCACTGTTCACGGTCAAAGGGAACTGTATTAATCCCTTCACTGTTCACTGTTGAAGGGAACTGTATTAATCTCTTCACTGTTCACTGTCTAAGGGAATTGTATTAGTCTCTTCTCTGTTCACTGCTGAAGGGAACTGTATTGAGCTCTTCACTGTTCACTCTCAAAGGGAACCTTATTAGTCCCTTCAATGTTCACGTTCGAAGAGAACTGTATTAAACTCTTCACTGTTCACTGTCGAAGGGAACTCTATTAGTAACTCAATGTTTTCGTTCGAAGGGAACTGTTTTAGTCTCTTCAATCTTCACTGTTGTAAGGAATGGGATTAATCTCTTCACTGTTCACTGTTGAAGGGAACTGTATTAGTCACTTCACTCTTCACTGTCGAAAGAACTGTACTAGTGCTTTCACTGTTCACTGTCAAAGGGAATTGTATTTGTCCCTTCACTGTTCATCTTTGAAGTGATCTGTATTAACCCCTTCACTGTTCACTGTTGAAGGAATTGTATTAGTCCCTTCACTGTACACTGTTGAAGTGAACTGTATTGAACTCTTCACTGTTCACTGTCTAAGGGAATTTTATAAGTCTCTTCTCTGTTCACTGTTGAAGGGAACTGTATTGAGCTCTTCACTGTTCACTCTCAAAGGGAACCTTATTAGTCCCTTCACTGTTCACGGTCGAAGGGAACTGTATTAGTCCCTTCACTCTTCACTGTCGAAAGAACTGCACTAGTCCTTTCACTGTTCACTGTCGAAGGGAACTGTATTAGTAACTCAATGTTTTCGTTCGAAGGGAACTGTTTTAGTCTCTTCAATCTTCACTGTTGTAAGGAACGGGATTAATCTCTTCACTGTTCACTGTTGAAGGGAACTGTATTAGTCCCTTCACTCTTCACTGTCGAAAGAACTGTACTAGTCCTTTCACTGTTCACTGTCAAAGGGAATTGTATATGTCCCTTCACTGTTCATCTTTGAAGTGATCTGTATTAACCCCTTCACTGTTCACTGGTGAAGGAATTGTATTAGTCCCTTCTCTGTACACTGTTGAAGTGAACTGTATTTAACTCTTCATTGTTCACTGTCGAAGGGAACCTTATTAGTCCCTTCAATGTTCAGAGTTGCAGGGAAATGTATTAATCTCTTCTCTGTTCACTGTTGAAGGGAACTGTATTAGTCTCTTCACTCTTCACTGTTGAAGCGAACTGTATTTAACGCTTCACTGTTCACGGTCAAAGGGAACTGTATTAGTCCCTTCACTGTTCACCTTCGAAGGGAACAGTATTAGTCCCTTCACTGTTCACGGTCGAAGTGAACTGTATTAATCGCATCACTGTTCACGGTCAAAGGGAACTGTATTAATCCCTTCACTGTTCACTGTTGAAGGGAACTGTATTAATCTCTTCACTGTTCACTGTCTAAGGAAATTGTATTAGTCTCTTCTCTGTTCACTGCTGAAGGGAACTGTATTGAGCTCTTCACTGTTCACTCTCAAAGGGAACCTTATTAGTCCCTTCACTGTTCACGGTCAAAGGGAACTGTATTAGTCCCTTCACTCTTCACTGTCGAAGGAACTGTACTAGTCCTTTCACTGTTCACTGTCGAAGGGAACTGTATTAGTAACTCAATGTTTTCGTTCGAAGGGAACTGTTTTAGTCTCTTCAATCTTCACTGTTGTAAGGAACGGGATTAATCTCTTCACTGTTCACTGTTGAAGGGAACTGTATTAGTCACTTCACTCTTCACTGTCGAAAGAACTGTACTAGTCCTTTCACTGTTCACTGTCAAAGGGAATTGTATTTGTCCCTTCACTGTTCATCTTTGAAGTGATTTGTATTAACCCCTTCACTGTTCACTGTTGAAGGAATTGTATTAGTCCCTTCACTGTTCACGGTCGAAGTGAACTGTATTAATCGCATCACTGTTCACGGTGAAAGGGAACTGTATTAATCACTTCACTGTTCACTGTTGAAGGGAACTGTACTAGTCCTTTCACTGTTCACTGTCGAAGGGAACTGTATTAGTAACTCAATGTTTTCGTTCGAAGGGAACTGTTTTAGTCTCTTCAATCTTCACTGTTGTAAGGAACGGGATTAATCTCTTCACTGTTCACTGTTGAAGGGAACTGTATTAGTCACTTCACTCTTCACTGTCGAAAGAACTGTACTAGTCCTTTCACTGTTCACTGTCAAAGGGAATTGTATTTGTCCCTTCACTGTTCATCTTTGAAGTGATTTGTATTAACCCCTTCACTGTTCACTGTTGAAGGAATTGTATTAGTCCCTTCACTGTTCACGGTCGAAGTGAACTGTATTAATCGCATCACTGTTCACGGTGAAAGAGAACTGTATTAATCTCTTCACTGTTCACTCTCAAAGGGAAATTTATTAGTCCCTTCAATGTTTTTGTTCGAAGGGAACTGTATTAATCTCTTCACTGTTCACTGCCGAAGGGAACTGTATTACTCCCTTCACTGTTCACGGTCGAAGTGAACTGTATTAATCGCATCACTGTTCACAGTCAGAGGGAATTGTATTAGTCTCTTCTCTGTTCACTGTTGAAGGGAACTGTATTCAGCTCTTCACTGTTCACTCTCAAAGGGAAATTTATTAGTCCCTTCAATGTTCATGTTCGAAGAGAACTGTATTAAACTCTTCACTGTTCACTGTCGAATGGAACTGTATTAATCTCGAATGGAACTATATTAGTCTCTTGAATCATCACTGTTGAAAGGAACGGTATTAATCTCTTCACTGTTCACTGTCGAAGGGAACTGTATTAGTCCCTTTACTGTTCACTGTTGAAGGGAACTGTATTGAACTCTTCACTGTTCACTGTCTAAGGGAATTGTATTAGTCTCTTCTCTGTTCACTGTTGAAGGGAACTGTAGTGAGCTCTTCACTGTTCACTCTCAAAGGGAACCTTATTAGTCCCTTCAATGTTCACGTTCGAAGAGAACTGTATTAAACTCTTCACTCTTCACTGTCGAAAGAACTGTACTAGTCCTTTCACTGTTCACTGTCGAAGGGAACTGTATTAGTAACTCAATGTTTTCGTTCGAAGGGAACTGTTTTAGTCTCTTCAATCTTCACTGTTGTAAGGAACGGGATTAATCTCTTCACTGTTCACTGTTGAAGGGAACTGTATTAGTCACTTCACTCTTCACTGTCGAAAGAACTGTACTAGTCCATTCACTGTTCACTGTCAAAGGGAATTGTATTTGTCCCTTCACTGTTCATCTTTGAAGTGATTTGTATTAACCCCTTCACTGTTCACTGTTGAAGGAATTGTATTAGTCCCTTCACTGTACACTGTTGAAGTGAACTGTATTTAACTCTTCATTGTTCACTGTCGAAGGGAACCTTATTAGTCCCTTCAATGTTCACAGTTGCAGGGAAATGTATTAATCGCTTCTCTGTTCACTGTTGAAGGGAACTGTATTAGTCTCTTCACTCTTCACTGTTGAAGCGAACTGTATTTAATGCTTCACTGTTCATGGTCAAAGGGAACTGTATTAGTCCCTTCACTGTTCACCTTCGAAGGGAACAGTATTAGTCCCTTCACTGTTCACGGTCGAAGTGAACTGTATTAATCGCATCACTGTTCACGGTCAAAGGGAACTGTATTAATCCCTTCACTGTTCACTGTTGAAGGGAACTGTACTAATCTCTTCACTGTTCACTGTCTAAGGGAATTGTATTAATCCCTTCATTGTTCACTGTTGAAGGGAACTGTATTAGTCTCTTCACTGTTCACTGTCAAAGGGAACTGTATTAGTCCCTTCAATGTTCACGTTCGAAGAGAACTGTATTAAACTCTTCATTGTTCACTGTCGAATGGAACTGTATTAGTCCCTTCAATGTTTTTGTTCGAAGGGAACTGTATTATTCTCTTCACTGTTCACTGTCGAAGGGAACTGTATTACTCACTTCACTGTTCACGGTCGAAGTGAACTGTATTAATCGCATCACTGTTCACGGTTAGAGGGAATTGTATTAGTCTCTTGAATCATCACTGTTGAAAGTAACTGTATTAATCTCTTCACTGTTCACTGTCGAAGGGAACTGTATTAATCTCTTCACTGTTCACTGTTGAAGGGAACTGTATTGAGCTCTTCACTGTTCACTCTCAAAGGGAACCGTATTAGTCCCTTCAATGTTCACGTTCGAAGAGAACTGTATTAAACTCTTCACTGTTCACTGTCGAATGGAACTGTATTAATCTCTTCACTGTTCACTGCCGAATGGAACTATATTAGTCTCTTGAATCATCACTGTTGAAAGGAACGGTATTAATGTCTTCACTGTTCACTGTCGAAGGGAACTGTATTAGTCCCTTCACTGTTCACGGTCGAAGTGAACTGTATTAATCGCATCACTGTTCACAGTCAGAGGGAATTGTATTAGTCTCTTCTCTGTTCACTGTTGAAGGGAACGGTATTCAGCTCTTCACTGTTCACTCTCAAAGGGAACCTTATTAGTCCCTTCACTGTTCACGGTCGAAGGGAACTCTATTAGTCCCTGCACTCTTCACTGTCGAAAGAACTGTACTAGTCCTTTCACTGTTCACTGTCGAAGGGAACTGTATTAGTAACTCAATGTTTTCGTTCGAAGGGAACTGTTTTAGTCTCTTCAATCTTCACTGTTGTAAGGAACGGGATTAATCTCTTCACTGTTCACTGTTGAAGGGAACTGTATTAGTCACTTCACTCTTCACTGTCGAAAGAACTGTACTAGTCCTTTCACTGTTCACTGTCAAAGGGAATTGTATTTGTCCCTTCACTGTTCATCTTTGAAGTGATTTTTATTAACCCCTTCACTGTTCACTGTTGAAGGAATTGTATTAGTCCCTTCACTGTACACTGTTGATGTGAACTGTATTTAACTCTTCATTGTTCACTGTCGAAGGGAACCTTATTAGTCCCTTCAATGTTCACAGTTGCAGGGAAATGTATTAATCTCTTCTCTGTTCACAGTTGAAGGGAACTGTATTACTCCCTTCACTGTTCACGGTCGAAGTGAACTGTATTAATCGCATCACTGTTCACAGTCAGAGGGAATTGTATTAATCTCTTCTCTGTTCACTGTTGAAGGGAACTGTATTCAGCTCTTCACTGTTCACTCTCAAAGGGAAATTTATTAGTCCTTTCAATGTTCATGTTCGAAGAGAACTGTATTAAACTCTTCACTGTTCACTGTCGAATGGAACTGTATTAATCTCTTCACTGTTCACTGTCGAATGGAACTATATTAGTCTCTTGAATCATCACTGTTGAAAGGAACGGTATTAATCTCTTCACTGTTCACTGTCAAAGGGAACTGTATTAGTCCCTTCACTGTTCACTGTTGAAGGGAACTGTATTGAGCTCTTCACTGTTCACTCTCAAAGGGAACCGTATTAGTCCCTTCAATGTTCACGTTCGAAGAGAACTGTATTAAACTCTTCACTGTTCACTGTCGAATGGAACTGTATTAATCTCTTCACTGTTCACTGCCGAATGGAACTATATTAGTCTCTTGAATCATCACTGTTGAAAGGAACGGTATTAATGTCTTCACTGTTCACTGTCGAAGGGAACTGTATTAGTCCCTTCAATGTTCACGTTCGAAGAGAACTGTATTAAACTCTTCATTGTTCACTGTCGAATGGAACTGTATTAGTCCCTTCACTGTTCACCTTCGAAGGGAACAGTATTAGTCCCTTCACTGTTCACGGTCGAAGTGAACTGTATTAATCGCATCACTGTTCACGGTCAAAGGGAACTGTATTAATCCCTTCACTGTTCACTGTTGAAGGGAACTGTACTAATCTCTTCACTGTTCACTGTCTAAGGGAATTGTATTAATCCCTTCATTGTTCACTGTTGAAGGGAACTGTATTAGTCTCTTCACTGTTCACTGTCAAAGGGAACTGTATTAGTCCCTTCAATGTTCACGTTCGAAGAGAACTGTATTAAACTCTTCATTGTTCACTGTCGAATGGAACTGTATTAGTCCCTTCAATGTTTTTGTTCGAAGGGAACTGTATTATTCTCTTCACTGTTCACTGTCGAAGGGAACTGTATTACTCACTTCACTGTTCACGGTCGAAGTGAACTGTATTAATCGCATCACTGTTCACGGTTAGAGGGAATTGTATTAGTCTCTTGAATCATCACTGTTGAAAGTAACTGTATTAATCTCTTCACTGTTCACTGTCGAAGGGAACTGTATTAATCTCTTCACTGTTCACTGTTGAAGGGAACTGTATTGAGCTCTTCACTGTTCACTCTCAAAGGGAACCGTATTAGTCCCTTCAATGTTCACGTTCGAAGAGAACTGTATTAAACTCTTCACTGTTCACTGTCGAATGGAACTGTATTAATCTCTTCACTGTTCACTGCCGAATGGAACTATATTAGTCTCTTGAATCATCACTGTTGAAAGGAACGGTATTAATGTCTTCACTGTTCACTGTCGAAGGGAACTGTATTAGTCCCTTCACTGTTCACGGTCGAAGTGAACTGTATTAATCGCATCACTGTTCACAGTCAGAGGGAATTGTATTAGTCTCTTCTCTGTTCACTGTTGAAGGGAACGGTATTCAGCTCTTCACTGTTCACTCTCAAAGGGAACCTTATTAGTCCCTTCACTGTTCACGGTCGAAGGGAACTGTATTAGTCCCTGCACTCTTCACTGTCGAAAGAACTGTACTAGTCCTTTCACTGTTCACTGTCGAAGGGAACTGTATTAGTAACTCAATGTTTTCGTTCGAAGGGAACTGTTTTAGTCTCTTCAATCTTCACTGTTGTAAGGAACGGGATTAATCTCTTCACTGTTCACTGTTGAAGGGAACTGTATTAGTCACTTCACTCTTCACTGTCGAAAGAACTGTACTAGTCCTTTCACTGTTCACTGTCAAAGGGAATTGTATTTGTCCCTTCACTGTTCATCTTTGAAGTGATTTTTATTAACCCCTTCACTGTTCACTGTTGAAGGAATTGTATTAGTCCCTTCACTGTACACTGTTGATGTGAACTGTATTTAACTCTTCATTGTTCACTGTCGAAGGGAACCTTATTAGTCCCTTCAATGTTCACAGTTGCAGGGAAATGTATTAATCTCTTCTCTGTTCACAGTTGAAGGGAACTGTATTACTCCCTTCACTGTTCACGGTCGAAGTGAACTGTATTAATCGCATCACTGTTCACAGTCAGAGGGAATTGTATTAATCTCTTCTCTGTTCACTGTTGAAGGGAACTGTATTCAGCTCTTCACTGTTCACTCTCAAAGGGAAATTTATTAGTCCTTTCAATGTTCATGTTCGAAGAGAACTGTATTAAACTCTTCACTGTTCACTGTCGAATGGAACTGTATTAATCTCTTCACTGTTCACTGTCGAATGGAACTATATTAGTCTCTTGAATCATCACTGTTGAAAGGAACGGTATTAATCTCTTCACTGTTCACTGTCAAAGGGAACTGTATTAGTCCCTTCACTGTTCACTGTTGAAGGGAACTGTATTGAGCTCTTCACTGTTCACTCTCAAAGGGAACCGTATTAGTCCCTTCAATGTTCACGTTCGAAGAGAACTGTATTAAACTCTTCACTGTTCACTGTCGAATGGAACTGTATTAATCTCTTCACTGTTCACTGCCGAATGGAACTATATTAGTCTCTTGAATCATCACTGTTGAAAGGAACGGTATTAATGTCTTCACTGTTCACTGTCGAAGGGAACTGTATTAGTCCCTTCACTGTTCACGGTCGAAGTGAACTGTATTAATCGCATCACTGTTCACAGTCAGAGGGAATTGTATTAGTCTCTTCTCTGTTCACTGTTGAAGGGAACGGTATTCAGCTCTTCACTGTTCACTCTCAAAGGGAACCTTATTAGTCCCTTCACTGTTCACGGTCGAAGGGAACTGTATTAGTCCCTTCACTCCTCACTGTCGAAAGAACTGTACTAGTCCTTTCACTGTTCACTGTCGAAGGGAACTGTATTAGTAACTCAATGTTTTCGTTCGAAGGGAACTGTTTTAGTCTCTTCAATCTTCACTGTTGTAAGGAACGGGATTAATCTCTTCACTGTTCACTGTTGAAGGGAACGGTATTAGTCCCTTCACTCTTCACTGTCGAAAGAACTGTACTAGTCCATTCACTGTTCACTGTCAAAGGGAATTGTATTTGTCCCTTCACTGTTCATCTTTGAAGTGATTTGTATTAACCCCTTCACTGTTCACTGTTGAAGGAATTGTATTAGTCCCTTCACTGTACACTGTTGAAGTGAACTGTATTTAACTCTTCATTGTTCACTGTCGAAGGGAACCTTATTAGTCCCTTCAATGTTCACAGTTGCAGGGAAATGTATTAATCGCTTCTCTGTTCACTGTTGAAGGGAACTGTATTAGTCTCTTCACTCTTCACTGTTGAAGCGAACTGTATTTAATGCTTCACTGTTCATGGTCAAAGGGAACTGTATTAGTCCCTTCACTGTTCACCTTCGAAGGGAACAGTATTAGTCCCTTCACTGTTCACGGTCGAAGTGAACTGTATTAATCGCATCACTGTTCACGGTCAAAGGGAACTGTATTAATCCCTTCACTGTTCACTGTTGAAGGGAACTGTACTAATCTCTTCACTGTTCACTGTCTAAGGGAATTGTATTAATCCCTTCATTGTTCACTGTTGAAGGGAACTGTATTAGTCTCTTCACTGTTCACTGTCAAAGGGAACTGTATTAGTCCCTTCAATGTTCACGTTCGAAGAGAACTGTATTAAACTCTTCATTGTTCACTGTCGAATGGAACTGTATTAGTCCCTTCAATGTTTTTGTTCGAAGGGAACTGTATTATTCTCTTCACTGTTCACTGTCGAAGGGAACTGTATTACTCACTTCACTGTTCACGGTCGAAGTGAACTGTATTAATCGCATCACTGTTCACGGTTAGAGGGAATTGTATTAGTCTCTTGAATCATCACTGTTGAAAGTAACTGTATTAATCTCTTCACTGTTCACTGTCGAAGGGAACTGTATTAGTCCCTTCACTGTTCACTGTTGAAGGGAACTGTATTGAACTCTTCACTGTTCACTGTCGAAGGGAACTCTATTAGTCCCTTCAATGCTCACGTTCGAAGAGAACTGTATTAAACTCTTCATTGTTCACTGTCGAATGGAACTGTATTAGTCCCTTCAATGTTTTTGTTTGAAGGGAACTGTATTAATCTCTTCACTGTTCACTGTTGAAGGGAACTGTATTGAGCTCTTCACTGTTCACTCTCAAAGGGAACAGTATTAGTCCCTTCAATGTTCACGTTCGAAGAGAACTGTATTAAACTCTTCACTGTTCACTGTCGAATGGAACTGTATTAATCTCTTCACTGTTCACTGCCGAATGGAACTATATTAGTCTCTTGAATCATCACTGTTGAAAGGAACGGTATTAATGTCTTCACTGTTCACTGTCGAAGGGAACTGTATTAGTCCCTTCACTGTTCACGGTCGAAGTGAACTGTATTAATCGCATCACTGTTCACAGTCAGAGGGAATTGTATTAGTCTCTTCTCTGTTCACTGTTGAAGGGAACGGTATTCAGCTCTTCACTGTTCACTCTCAAAGGGAACCTTATTAGTCCCTTCACTGTTCACGGTCGAAGGGAACTGTATTAGTCCCTGCACTCTTCACTGTCGAAAGAACTGTACTAGTCCTTTCACTGTTCACTGTCGAAGGGAACTGTATTAGTAACTCAATGTTTTCGTTCGAAGGGAACTGTTTTAGTCTCTTCAATCTTCACTGTTGTAAGGAACGGGATTAATCTCTTCACTGTTCACTGTTGAAGGGAACTGTATTAGTCACTTCACTCTTCACTGTCGAAAGAACTGTACTAGTCCTTTCACTGTTCACTGTCAAAGGGAATTGTATTTGTCCCTTCACTGTTCATCTTTGAAGTGATTTGTATTAACCCCTTCACTGTTCACTGTTGAAGGAATTGTATTAGTCCCTTCACTGTACACTCTCAAAGGGAACCTTATTAGTCCCTTCAATGTTCACGTTCGAAGAGAACTGTATTAAACTCTTCACTGTTCACTGTCGAAGGGAACTGTATTAGTAACTCAATGTTTTCGTTCGAAGGGAACTGTTTTAGTCTCTTCAATCTTCACTGTTGTAAGGAATGGGATTAATCTCTTCACTGTTCACTGTTGAAGGGAACTGTATTAGTCACTTCACTCTTCACTGTCGAAAGAACTGTACTAGTGCTTTCACTGTTCACTGTCAAAGGGAATTGTATTTGTCCCTTCACTGTTCATCTTTGAAGTGATCTGTATTAACCCCTTCACTGTTCACTGTTGAAGGAATTGTATTAGTCCCTTCACTGTACACTGTTGAAGTGAACTTTATTGAACTCTTCACTGTTCACTGTCTAAGGGAATTTTATAAGTCTCTTCTCTGTTCACTGTTGAAGGGAACTGTATTGAGCTCTTCACTGTTCACTCTCAAAGGGAACCTTATTAGTCCCTTCACTGTTCACGGTCGAAGGGAACTGTATTAGTCCCTTCACTCTTCACTGTCGAAAGAACTGCACTAGTCCTTTCACTGTTCACTGTCGAAGGGAACTGTATTAGTAACTCAATGTTTTCGTTCGAAGGGAACTGTTTTAGTCTCTTCAATCTTCACTGTTGTAAGGAACGGGATTAATCTCTTCACTGTTCACTGTTGAAGGGAACTGTATTAGTCCCTTCACTCTTCACTGTCGAAAGAACTGTACTAGTCCTTTCACTGTTCACTGTCAAAGGGAATTGTATATGTCCCTTCACTGTTCATCTTTGAAGTGATCTGTATTAACCCCTTCACTGTTCACTGTTGAAGGAATTGTATTACTCCCTTCTCTGTACACTGTTGAAGTGAACTGTATTTAACTCTTCATTGTTCACTGTCGAAGGGAACCTTATTAGTCCCTTCAATGTTCAGAGTTGCAGGGAAATGTATTAATCTCTTCTCTGTTCACTGTTGAAGGGAACTGTATTAGTCTCTTCACTCTTCACTGTTGAAGCGAACTGTATTTAACGCTTCACTGTTCACGGTCAAAGGGAACTGTATTAGTCCCTTCACTGTTCACCTTCGAAGGGAACAGTATTAGTCCCTTCACTGTTCACGGTCGAAGTGAACTGTATTAATCGCATCACTGTTCACGGTCAAAGGGAACTGTATTAATCCCTTCACTGTTCACTGTTGAAGGGAACTGTATTAATCTCTTCACTGTTCACTGTCTAAGGGAATTGTATTAGTCTCTTCTCTGTTCACTGCTGAAGGGAACTGTATTGAGCTCTTCACTGTTCACTCTCAAAGGGAACCTTATTAGTCCCTTCACTGTTCACGGTCAAAGGGAACTGTATTAGTCCCTTCACTCTTCACTGTCGAAGGATCTGTACTAGTCCTTTCACTGTTCACTGTCGAAGGGAACTGTATTAGTAACTCAATGTTTTCGTTCGAAGGGAACTGTTTTAGTCTCTTCAATCTTCACTGTTGTAAGGAACGGGATTAATCTCTTCACTGTTCACTGTTGAAGGGAACTGTATTAGTCACTTCACTCTTCACTGTCGAAAGAACTGTACTAGTCCTTTCACTGTTCACTGTCAAAGGGAATTGTATTTGTCCCTTCACTGTTCATCTTTGAAGTGATTTGTATTAACCCCTTCACTGTTCACTGTTGAAGGAATTGTATTAGTCCCTTCACTGTTCACGGTCGAAGTGAACTGTATTAATCGCATCACTGTTCACGGTGAAAGGGAACTGTATTAATCCCTTCACTGTTCACTGTTGAAGGGAACTGTATTAATCTCTTCACTGTTCACTCTCAAAGGGAAATTTATTAGTCCCTTCAATGTTTTTGTTCGAAGGGAACTGTATTAATCTCTTCACTGTTCACTGCCGAAGGGAACTGTATTACTCCCTTCACTGTTCACGGTCGAAGTGAACTGTATTAATCGCATCACTGTTCACAGTCAGAGGGAATTGTATTAGTCTCTTCTCTGTTCACTGTTGAAGGGAACTGTATTCAGCTCTTCACTGTTCACTCTCAAAGGGAAATTTATTAGTCCCTTCAATGTTCATGTTCGAAGAGAACTGTATTAAACTCTTCACTGTTCACTGTCGAATGGAACTGTATTAATCTCGAATGGAACTATATTAGTCTCTTGAATCATCACTGTTGAAAGGAACGGTATTAATCTCTTCACTGTTCACTGTCGAAGGGAACTGTATTAGTCCCTTTACTGTTCACTGTTGAAGGGAACTGTATTGAACTCTTCACTGTTCACTGTCTAAGGGAATTGTATTAGTCTCTTCTCTGTTCACTGTTGAAGGGAACTGTAGTGAGCTCTTCACTGTTCACTCTCAAAGGGAACCTTATTAGTCCCTTCAATGTTCACGTTCGAAGAGAACTGTATTAAACTCTTCACTCTTCACTGTAGAAAGAACTGTACTAGTCCTTTCACTGTTCACTGTCGAAGTGAACTGTATTAGTAACTCAATGTTTTCGTTCGAAGGGAACTGTTTTAGTCTCTTCAATCTTCACTGTTGTAAGGAACGGGATTAATCTCTTCACTGTTCACTGTTGAAGGGAACTGTATTAGTCACTTCACTCTTCACTGTCGAAAGAACTGTACTAGTCCATTCACTGTTCACTGTCAAAGGGAATTGTATTTGTCCCTTCACTGTTCATCTTTGAAGTGATTTGTATTAACCCCTTCACTGTTCACTGTTGAAGGAATTGTATTAGTCCCTTCACTGTACACTGTTGAAGTGAACTGTATTTAACTCTTCATTGTTCACTGTCGAAGGGAACCTTATTAGTCCCTTCAATGTTCACAGTTGCAGGGAAATGTATTAATCGCTTCTCTGTTCACTGTTGAAGGGAACTGTATTAGTCTCTTCACTCTTCACTGTTGAAGCGAACTGTATTTAATGCTTCACTGTGCATGGTCAAAGGGAACTGTATTAGTCCCTTCACTGTTCACCTTCGAAGGGAACAGTATTAGTCCCTTCACTGTTCACGGTCGAAGTGAACTGTATTAATCGCATCACTGTTCACGGTCAAAGGGAACTGTATTAATCCCTTCACTGTTCACTGTTGAAGGGAACTGTACTAATCTCTTCACTGTTCACTGTCTAAGGGAATTGTATTAATCCCTTCATTGTTCACTGTTGAAGGGAACTGTATTAGTCTCTTCACTGTTCACTGTCAAAGGGAACTGTATTAGTCCCTTCAATGTTCACGTTCGAAGAGAACTGTATTAAACTCTTCATTGTTCACTGTCGAATGGAACTGTATTAGTCCCTTCAATGTTTTTGTTCGAAGGGAACTGTATTATTCTCTTCACTGTTCACTGTCGAAGGGAACTGTATTACTCACTTCACTGTTCACGGTCGAAGTGAACTGTATTAATCGCATCACTGTTCACGGTTAGAGGGAATTGTATTAGTCTCTTGAATCATCACTGTTGAAAGTAACTGTATTAATCTCTTCACTGTTCACTGTCGAAGGGAACTGTATTAATCTCTTCACTGTTCACTGTTGAAGGGAACTGTATTGAGCTCTTCACTGTTCACTCTCAAAGGGAACCGTATTAGTCCCTTCAATGTTCACGTTCGAAGAGAACTGTATTAAACTCTTCACTGTTCACTGTCGAATGGAACTGTATTAATCTCTTCACTGTTCACTGCCGAATGGAACTATATTAGTCTCTTGAATCATCACTGTTGAAAGGAACGGTATTAATGTCTTCACTGTTCACTGTCGAAGGGAACTGTATTAGTCCCTTCACTGTTCACGGTCGAAGTGAACTGTATTAATCGCATCACTGTTCACAGTCAGAGGGAATTGTATTAGTCTCTTCTCTGTTCACTGTTGAAGGGAACGGTATTCAGCTCTTCACTGTTCACTCTCAAAGGGAACCTTATTAGTCCCTTCACTGTTCACGGTCGAAGGGAACTGTATTAGTCCCTGCACTCTTCACTGTCGAAAGAACTGTACTAGTCCTTTCACTGTTCACTGTCGAAGGGAACTGTATTAGTAACTCAATGTTTTCGTTCGAAGGGAACTGTTTTAGTCTCTTCAATCTTCACTGTTGTAAGGAACGGGATTAATCTCTTCACTGTTCACTGTTGAAGGGAACTGTATTAGTCACTTCACTCTTCACTGTCGAAAGAACTGTACTAGTCCTTTCACTGTTCACTGTCAAAGGGAATTGTATTTGTCCCTTCACTGTTCATCTTTGAAGTGATTTGTATTAACCCCTTCACTGTTCACTGTTGAAGGAATTGTATTAGTCCTTTCACTGTACACTGTTGATGTGAACTGTATTTAACTCTTCATTGTTCACTGTCGAAGGGAACCTTATTAGTCCCTTCAATGTTCACAGTTGCAGGGAAATGTATTAATCTCTTCTCTGTTCACAGTTGAAGGGAACTGTATTACTCCCTTCACTGTTCACGGTCGAAGTGAACTGTATTAATCGCATCACTGTTCACAGTCAGAGGGAATTGTATTAATCTCTTCTCTGTTCACTGTTGAAGGGAACTGTATTCAGCTCTTCACTGTTCACTCTCAAAGGGAAATTTATTAGTCCTTTCAATGTTCATGTTCGAAGAGAACTGTATTAAACTCTTCACTGTTCACTGTCGAATGGAACTGTATTAATCTCTTCACTGTTCACTGTCGAATGGAACTATATTAGTCTCTTGAATCATCACTGTTGAAAGGAACGGTATTAATCTCTTCACTGTTCACTGTCAAAGGGAACTGTATTAGTCCCTTCACTGTTCACTGTTGAAGGGAACTGTATTGAGCTCTTCACTGTTCACTCTCAAAGGGAACCGTATTAGTCCCTTCAATGTTCACGTTCGAAGAGAACTGTATTAAACTCTTCACTGTTCACTGTCGAATGGAACTGTATTAATCTCTTCACTGTTCACTGCCGAATGGAACTATATTAGTCTCTTGAATCATCACTGTTGAAAGGAACGGTATTAATGTCTTCACTGTTCACTGTCGAAGGGAACTGTATTAGTCCCTTCACGGTCGAAGTGAACTGTATTAATCGCATCACTGTTCACAGTCAGAGGGAATTGTATTAGTCTCTTCTCTGTTCACTGTTGAAGGGAACGGTATTCAGCTCTTCACTGTTCACTCTCAAAGGGAACCTTATTAGTCCCTTCACTGTTCACGGTCGAAGGGAACTGTATTAGTCCCTTCACTCCTCACTGTCGAAAGAACTGTACTAGTCCTTTCACTGTTCACTGTCGAAGGGAACTGTATTAGTAACTCAATGTTTTCGTTCGAAGGGAACTGTTTTAGTCTCTTCAATCTTCACTGTTGTAAGGAACGGGATTAATCTCTTCACTGTTCACTGTTGAAGGGAACTGTATTAGTCCCTTCACTCTTCACTGTCGAAAGAACTGTACTAGTCCATTCACTGTTCACTGTCAAAGGGAATTGTATTTGTCCCTTCACTGTTCATCTTTGAAGTGATTTGTATTAACCCCTTCACTGTTCACTGTTGAAGGAATTGTATTAGTCCCTTCACTGTACACTGTTGAAGTGAACTGTATTTAACTCTTCATTGTTCACTGTCGAAGGGAACCTTATTAGTCCCTTCAATGTTCACAGTTGCAGGGAAATGTATTAATAGCTTCTCTGTTCACTGTTGAAGGGAACTGTATTAGTCTCTTCACTCTTCACTGTTGAAGCGAACTGTATTTAATGCTTCACTGTTCATGGTCAAAGGGAACTGTATTAGTCCCTTCACTGTTCACCTTCGAAGGGAACAGTATTAGTCCCTTCACTGTTCACGGTCGAAGTGAACTGTATTAATCGCATCACTGTTCACGGTCAAAGGGAACTGTATTAATCCCTTCACTGTTCACTGTTGAAGGGAACTGTACTAATCTCTTCACTGTTCACTGTCTAAGGGAATTGTATTAATCCCTTCATTGTTCACTGTTGAAGGGAACTGTATTAGTCTCTTCACTGTTCACTGTCAAAGGGAACTGTATTAGTCCCTTCAATGTTCACGTTCGAAGAGAACTGTATTAAACTCTTCATTGTTCACTGTCGAATGGAACTGTATTAGTCCCTTCAATGTTTTTGTTCGAAGGGAACTGTATTATTCTCTTCACTGTTCACTGTCGAAGGGAACTGTATTACTCACTTCACTGTTCACGGTCGAAGTGAACTGTATTAATCGCATCACTGTTCACGGTTAGAGGGAATTGTATTAGTCTCTTGAATCATCACTGTTGAAAGTAACTGTATTAATCTCTTCACTGTTCACTGTCGAAGGGAACTGTATTAGTCCCTTCACTGTTCACTGTTGAAGGGAACTGTATTGAACTCTTCACTGTTCACTGTCGAAGGGAACTCTATTAGTCCCTTCAATGCTCACGTTCGAAGAGAACTGTATTAAACTCTTCATTGTTCACTGTCGAATGGAACTGTATTAGTCCCTTCAATGTTTTTGTTTGAAGGGAACTGTATTAATCTCTTCACTGTTCACTGTTGAAGGGAACTGTATTGAGCTCTTCACTGTTCACTCTCAAAGGGAACCGTATTAGTCCCTTCAATGTTCACGTTCGAAGAGAACTGTATTAAACTCTTCACTGTTCACTGTCGAATGGAACTGTATTAATCTCTTCACTGTTCACTGCCGAATGGAACTATATTAGTTTCTTGAATCATCACTGTTGAAAGGAACGGTATTAATGTCTTCACTGTTCACTGTCGAAGGGAACTGTATTAGTCCCTTCACTGTTCACGGTCGAAGTGAACTGTATTAATCGCATCACTGTTCACAGTCAGAGGGAATTGTATTAGTCTCTTCTCTGTTCACTGTTGAAGGGAACGGTATTCAGCTCTTCACTGTTCACTCTGAAAGGGAACCTTATTAGTCCCTTCACTGTTCACGGTCGAAGGGAACTGTATTAGTCCCTGCACTCTTCACTGTCGAAAGAACTGTTCTAGTCCTTTCACTGTTCACTGTCGAAGGGAACTGTATTAGTAACTCAATGTTTTCGTTCGAAGGGAACTGTTTTAGTCTCTTCAATCTTCACTGTTGTAAGGAACGGGATTAATCTCTTCACTGTTCACTGTTGAAGGGAACTGTATTAGTCACTTCACTCTTCTCTGTCGAAAGAACTGTACTAGTCCTTTCACTGTTCACTGTCAAAGGGAATTGTATTTGTCCCTTCACTGTTCATCTTTGAAGTGATTTGTATTAACCCCTTCACTGTTCACTGTTGAAGGAATTGTATTAGTCCCTTCACTGTACACTGTTGATGTGAACTGTATTTAACTCTTCATTGTTCACTGTCGAAGGGAACCTTATTAGTCCCTTCAATGTTCACAGTTGCAGGGAAATGTATTAATCTCTTCTCTGTTCACAGTTGAAGGGAACTGTATTACTCCCTTCACTGTTCACGGTCGAAGTGAACTGTATTAATCGCATCACTGTTCACAGTCAGAGGGAATTGTATTAATCTCTTCTCTGTTCACTGTTGAAGGGAACTGTATTCAGCTCTTCACTGTTCACTCTCGAAGGGAAATTTATTAGTCCCTTCAATGTTCATGTTCGAAGAGAACTGTATTAAACTCTTCACTGTTCACTGTCGAATGGAACTGTATTAATCTCTTCACTGTTCACTGTCGAATGGAACTATATTAGTCTCTTGAATCATCACTGTTGAAAGGAACGGTATTAATCTCTTCACTGTTCACTGTCAAAGGGAACTGTATTAGTCCCTTCACTGTTCACTGTTGAAGGGAACTGTATTGAGCTCTTCACTGTTCACTCTCAAAGGGAACCGTATTAGTCCCTTCAATTTTCACGTTCGAAGAGAACTGTATTAAACTCTTCACTGTTCACTGTCGAATGGAACTGTATTAATCTCTTCACTGTTCACTGCCGAATGGAACTATATTAGTCTCTTGAATCATCACTGTTGAAAGGAACGGTATTAATGTCTTCACTGTTCACTGTCGAAGGGAACTGTATTAGTCCCTTCACTGTTCACGGTCGAAGTGAACTGTATTAATCGCATCACTGTTCACAGTCAGAGGGAATTGTATTAGTCTCTTCTCTGTTCACTGTTGAAGGGAACGGTATTCAGCTCTTCACTGTTCACTCTCAAAGGGAACCTTATTAGTCCCTTCACTGTTCACGGTCGAAGGGAACTGTATTAGTCCCTTCACTCCTCACTGTCGAAAGAACTGTACTAGTCCTTTCACTGTTCACTGTCGAAGGGAACTGTATTAGTAACTCAATGTTTTCGTTCGAAGGGAACTGTTTTAGTCTCTTCAAGCTTCACTGTTGTAAGGAACGGGATTAATCTCTTCACTGTTCACTGTTGAAGGGAACTGTATTAGTCCCTTCACTCTTCACTGTCGAAAGAACTGTACTAGTCCTTTCACTGTTCACTGTCAAAGGGAATTGTATTTGTCCCTTCACTGTTCACTGTTGAAGGAATTGTATTAGTCCCTTCACTATACACTGTTGAAGTGAACTGTATTTAACTCTTCATTGTTCACTGTCGAAGGGAACCTTATTATTGCCTTCAATGTTCACAGTTGCAGGGAAATGTATTAATCTCTTCTCTGTTCACTGTTGAAGGGAACTGTATTAGTCTCTTCACTCTTCACTGTTGAAGTGAACTGTATTTAACGCTTCACTGTTCACGGTCAAAGGGAACTGTATTAGTCCCTTCACTGTTCACCTTTGAAGGGAACAGTATTAGTCCCTTCACTCTTCACTGTCGAAAGAACTGTACTAGTCCTTTCACTGTTCACTGTCAAAGGGAATTGTATTTGTCCCTTCACTGTTCATCTTTGAAGTGATCTGTATTAACCCCTTCACTGTTCACTGTTGAAGGAATTGTATTAGTCCCTTCACTGTACACTGTTGAAGTGAACTGTATTTAACTCTTCATTGTTCACTGTCGAAGGGAACCTTATTAGTCCCTTCAATGTTCACAGTTGCAGGGAAATGTATTAATCTCTTCTCTGTTCACAGTTGAAGGGAACTGTATTAGTCCCTTCACTCTTCACTGTTGAAGCGAACTGTATTTAACGCTTCACTGTTCACGGTCAAAGGGAACTGTATTAGTCCCTTCACTGTTCACCTTCGAAGGGAACAGTATTAGTCCCATCACTGTTCACGGTCGAAGTGAACTGTATTAATCGCATCACTGTTCACGGTCAAAGGGAACTGTATTAATCCCTTCACTGTTCACTGTTGCAGGGAACTGTATTAATCTCTTCACTGTTCACTGTCTAAGGGAATTGTATTAGTCTCTTCTCTGTTCACTGTTGAAGGGAACTGTATTGAGCTCTTTACTGTTCACTCTCAAAGGGAACCTTATTAGTCCCTTCAATGTTCAGGTTCGAAGAGAACTGTATTAAACTCTACACTGTTCACTGTCGAATGGAACTGTATTAGTCTCTTGAATCATCACTGTTGAAAGGAACGGTATTAATCTCTTCTCTGTATACTGTCGAAGGAAACTGTATTAGTCCCTTCAATGTTCACGTTCGAAGAGAACTGTATTAAACTCTTCATTGTTCACTGTCGAATGGAACTGTATTAGTCCCTTCAATGTTTTTGTTCGAAGGGAACTGTATTAATCTCTTCACTGTTCACTGCCGAAGGGAACTGTATTACTCCCTTCACTGTTCACGGTCGAAGTGAACTGTATTAATCGCATCACTGTTGACGGTCAGAGGGAATTAGTCTCTTCTCTGTTCACTGTTGAAGGGAACTGTATTCAGCTCTTCACAGTTCACTCTCAAAGGGAAATTTATTAGTCCCTTCAATGTTCATGTTCGAAGAGAACTGTATTAAACTCTTCACTGTTCACTGTCGAATGGAACTGTATTAATCTCTTCACTGTTCACTGTCGAATGGAACTATATTAGTCTCTTGAATCATCACTGTTGAAAGGAACGGTATTAATCTCTTCACTGTTCACTGTCAAAGGGAACTGTATTAGTCCCTTCACTGTTCACTGTTGAAGGGAACTGTATTGAACTCTTCACTGTTCACTGTCTAAGGGAATTGTATTAGTCTCTTCTCTGTTCACTGTTGAAGGGAACTGTATTGAGCTCTTCACTGTTCACTCTCAAAGGGAACCTTATTAGTCCCTTCAATGTTCACATTCGAAGAGAACTGTATTAAACTCTACGCTGTTCACTGTCGAATGGAACTGTATTAGTCTCTTGAATCAGCACTGTTGAAAAGAACGGTATTAATCTCTTCACTGTTCACTGTCGAAGGGAACTGTATTAGTCCCTTCACTGTTCACTGTTGAAGAGAACTGTATTGAATTCACTGTTCACTGTCTAAGGGAATTGTATAAGTCTCTTCTCTGTTCACTGTTGAAGGGAACTGTATTGAGCTCTTCACTGTTCACTCTCAAAGGGAACTGTATTAGTCCCTTCTCTCTTCACTGTCGAAAGAACTGTACTAGTACTTTCACTGTTCACTGTCAAAGGGAATTGTATTTGTCCCTTCACTGTTCATCTTTGAAGTGATCTGTATTAACCCCTTCACTGTTCACTGTTGAAGGAATTGTATTAGTCCCTTCACTGTACACTGTTGAAGTGAACTGTATTTAACTCTTCATTGTTCACTGTCGAAGGGAACCTTATTAGTCCCTTCAACGTTCACAGTTGCAGGGAAAGGTATTAATCTCTTCTGTGTTCACTGTTGAAGGGAACTGTATTAGTCTCTTCACTCTTCACTGTTGAAGTAAACTGTATTTAACGCATCACTGTTCACGGTCAAAGGGAACTGTATTAGTCCCTTCACTGTTCACCTTCGAAGGGAACAGTATTAGTCCATTCACTGTTCACGGTCGAAGTGAACTGTATTAATCGCATCACTGTTCACGGTCAAAGGGAACTGTATTAATCCCTTCACTGTTCACTGTTGAAGGGAACTGTATTAATCTCTTCACTGTTCACTCTCAAAGGGAAATTTATTAGTCCCTTCAATGTTTTTGTTCGAAGGGAACTGTATTAATCTCTTCACTGTTCACTGCCGAAGGGAACTGTATTACTCCCTTCACTGTTCACGGTCGAAGTGAACTGTATTAATCGCATCACTGTTCACAGTCAGAGGGAATTGTATTAGTCTCTTCTCTGTTCACTGTTGAAGGGAACTGTATTCAGCTCTTCACTGTTCACTCTCAAAGGGAAATTTATTAGTCCCTTCAATGTTCATGTTCGAAGAGAACTGTATTAAACTCTTCACTGTTCACTGTCGAATGGAACTGTATTAATCTCGAATGGAACTATATTAGTCTCTTGAATCATCACTGTTGAAAGGAACGGTATTAATTTCTTCACTGTTCACTGTCGAAGGGAACTGTATTAGTCCCTTTACTGTTTACTGTTGAAGGGAACTGTATTGAACTCTGCACTGTTCACTGTCTAAGGGAATTGTATTAGTCTCTTCTCTGTTCACTGTTGAAGGGAACTGTAGTGAGCTCTTCACTGTTCACTCTCAAAGGGAACCTTATTAGTCCCTTCAATGTTCACGTTCGAAGAGAACTGTATTAAACTCTTCACTCTTCACTGTCGAAAGAACTGTACTAGTCCTTTCACTGTTCACTGTCGAAGGGAACTGTATTAGTAACTCAATGTTTTCGTTCGAAGGGAACTGTTTTAGTCTCTTCAATCTTCACTGTTGTAAGGAACGGGATTAATCTCTTCACTGTTCACTGTTGAAGTGAACTGTATTAGTCACTTCACTGTTCATCTTTGAAGTGATTTGTATTAACCCCTTCACTGTTCACTGTTGAAGGAATTGTATTAGTCCCTTCACTGTACACTGTTGAAGTGAACTGTATTTAACTCTTCATTGTTCACTGTCGAAGGGAACCTTATTAGTCCCTTCAATGTTCACAGTTGCAGGGAAATGTATTAATCGCTTCTCTGTTCACTGTTGAAGGGAACTGTATTAGTCTCTTCACTCTTCACTGTTGAAGCGAACTGTATTTAACGCTTCACTGTTCATGGTCAAAGGGAACTGTATTAGTCCCTTCACTGTTCACCTTCGAAGGGAACAGTATTAGTCCCTTCACTGTTCACGGTCGAAGTGAACTGTATTAATCGCATCACTGTTCACGGTCAAAGGGAACTGTATTAATCCCTTCACTGTTCACTGTTGAAGGGAACTGTACTAATCTCTTCACTGTTCACTGTCTAAGGGAATTGTATTAATCCCTTCATTGTTCACTGTTGAAGGGAACTGTATTAGTCTCTTCACTGTTCACTGTCAAAGGGAACTGTATTAGTCCCTTCAATGTTCACGTTCGAAGAGAACTGTATTAAACTCTTCATTGTTCACTGTCGAATGGAACTGTATTAGTCCCTTCAATGTTTTTGTTCGAAGGGAACTGTATTATTCTCTTCACTGTTCACTGTCGAAGGGAACTGTATTACTCACTTCACTGTTCACGGTCGAAGTGAACTGTATTAATCGCATCACTGTTCACGGTTAGAGGGAATTGTATTAGTCTCTTGAATCATCACTGTTGAAAGTAACTGTATTAATCTCTTCACTGTTCACTGTCGAAGGGAACTGTATTAGTCCCTTCACTGTTCACTGTTGAAGGGAACTGTATTGAACTCTTCACTGTTCACTGTCGAAGGGAACTCTATTAGTCCCTTCAATGCTCACGTTCGAAGAGAACTGTATTAAACTCTTCATTGTTCACTGTCGAATGGAACTGTATTAGTCCCTTCAATGTTTTTGTTTGAAGGGAACTGTATTAATCTCTTCACTGTTCACTGCCGAAGGGAACTGTATTACTCCCTTCACTGTTCACGGTCGAAGTGAACTGTATTAATCGCATCACTGTTCACAGTCAGAGGGAATTGTATTAATCTCTTCTCTGCTCACTGTTGAAGGGAACTGTATTCAGCTCTTCACTGTTCACTCTCAAAGGGAAATTTATTAGTCCCTTCAATGTTCATGTTCGAAGAGAACTCTATTAAACTCTTCACTGTTCACTGTCGAATGGAACTGTATTAATCTCTTCACTGTTCACTGTCGAATGGAACTATATTAGTCTCTTGAATCATCACTGTTGAAAGGAACGGTATTAATCTCTTCACTGTTCACTGTCAAAGGGAACTGTATTAGTCCCTTCACTGTTCACAGTTGAAGGGAACTGTATTGAGCTCTTCACTGTTCACTCTCAAAGGGAACCGTATTAGTCCCTTCAATGTTCACGTTCGAAGAGAACTGTATTAAACTCTTCACTGTTCACTGTCGAATGGAACTGTATTAATCTCTTCACTGTTCACTGCCGAATGGAACTATATTAGTCTCTTGAATCATCACTGTTGAAAGGAACGGTATTAATCTCTTCACTGTTCACAGTCGAAGGGAACTGTATTAGTCCCTTCACTCTTCACTGTCGAAAGAACTGTACTAGTCCTTTCACTGTTCACTGTCGAAGGGAACTGTATTAGTAACTCAATGTTTTCGTTCGAAGGGAACTGTTTTAGTCTCTTCAATCTTCACTGTTGTAAGGAACGGGATTAATCTCTTCACTGTTCACTGTTGAAGGGAACTGTATTAGTCACTTCACTCTTCACTGTCGAAAGAACTGTACTAGTCCTATCACTGTTCACTGTCAAAGGGAATTGTATTTGTCCCTTCACTGTTCATCTTTGAAGTGATTTGTATTAACCCCTTCACTGTTCACTGTTGAAGGAATTGTATTAGTCCCTTCACTGTACACTGTTGAAGTGAACTGTATTTAACTCTTCATTGTTCACTGTCGAAGGGAACCTTATTAGTCCGTTCAATGTTCACAGTTGCAGGGAAATGTATTAATTGCTTCTCTGTTCACTGTTGAAGGGAACTGTATTAGTCTCTTCACTCTTCACTGTTGAAGCGAACTGTATTTAACGCTTCACTGTTCATGGTCAAAGGGAACTGTATTAGTCCCTTCACTGTTCACCTTCGAAGGGAACAGTATTAGTCCCTTCACTGTTCACGGTCGAAGTGAACTGTATTTATCGCATCACTGTTCACGGTCAAAGGGAACTGTATTAATCCCTTCACTGTTCACTGTTGAAGGGAACTGTACTAATCTCTTCACTGTTCACTGTCTAAGGGAATTGTATTAATCCCTTCATTGTTCACTGTTGAAGGGAACTGTATTAGTCTCTTCACTGTTCACTGTCAAAGGGAACTGTATTAGTCCCTTCAATGTTCACGTTCGAAGAGAACTGTATTAAACTCTTCATTGTTCACTGTCGAATGGAACTGTATTAGTCCCTTCAATGTTTTTGTTCGAAGGGAACTGTATTATTCCCTTCACTGTTCACTGTCGAAGGGAACTGTATTACTCACTTCACTGTTCACGGTCGAAGTGAACTGTATTAATCGCATCACTGTTCACGGTTAGAGGGAATTGTATTAGTCTCTTGAATCATCACTGTTGAAAGTAACTGTATTAATCTCTTCACTGTTCACTGTCGAAGGGAACTGTATTAGTCCCTTCACTGTTCACCGTTGAAGGGAACTGTATTGAACTCTTCACTGTTCACTGTCGAAGGGAACTCTATTAGTCCCTTCAATGCTCACGTTCGAAGAGAACTGTATTAAACTCTTCATTGTTCACTGTCGAATGGAACTGTATTAGTCCCTTCAATGTTTTTGTTTGAAGGGAACTGTATTAATCTCTTCATTGTTCACTGTCGAATGGAACTGTATTAGTCCCTTCAATGTTTTTGTTCGAAGGGAACTGTATTAATCTCTTCACTGTTCACTGCCGAAGGGAACTGTATTACTCCCTTCACTGTTCACGGTCGAAGTGAACTGTATTAATCGCATCACTGTTCACAGTCAGAGGGAATTGTATTAATCTCTTCTCTGTTCACTGTCGAAGGGAACTCTATTAGTCCCTTCAATGCTCACGTTCGAAGAGAACTGTATTAAACTCTTCATTGTTCACTGTCGAATGGAACTGTATTAGTCCCTTCAATGTTTTTGTTTGAAGGGAACTGTATTAATCTCTTCATTGTTCACTGTCGAATGGAACTGTATTAGTCCCTTCACTGTTCATGGTCAAAGGGAACTGTATTAGTCCCTTCACTGTTCACCTTCGAAGGGAACAGTATTAGTCCCTTCACTGTTCACGGTCGAAGTGAACTGTATTTATCGCATCACTGTTCACGGTCAAAGGGAACTGTATTAATCTCTTCACTGTTCACTGTTGAAGGGAACTGTATTGAGCTCTTCACTGTTCACTCTCAAAGGGAACAGTATTAGTCCCTTCAATGTTCACGTTCGAAGAGAACTGTATTAAACTCTTCACTGTTCACTGTCGAATGGAACTGTATTAATCTCTTCACTGTTCACTGCCGAATGGAACTATATTAGTCTCTTGAATCATCACTGTTGAAAGGAACGGTATTAATGTCTTCACTGTTCACTGTCGAAGGGAACTGTATTAGTCCCTTCACTGTTCACGGTCGAAGTGAACTGTATTAATCGCATCACTGTTCACAGTCAGAGGGAATTGTATTAGTCTCTTCTCTGTTCACTGTTGAAGGGAACGGTATTCAGCTCTTCACTGTTCACTCTCAAAGGGAACCTTATTAGTCCCTTCACTGTTCACGGTCGAAGGGAACTGTATTAGTCCCTGCACTCTTCACTGTCGAAAGAACTGTACTAGTCCTTTCACTGTTCACTGTCGAAGGGAACTGTATTAGTAACTCAATGTTTTCGTTCGAAGGGAACTGTTTTAGTCTCTTCAATCTTCACTGTTGTAAGGAACGGGATTAATCTCTTCACTGTTCACTGTTGAAGGGAACTGTATTAGTCACTTCACTCTTCACTGTCGAAAGAACTGTACTAGTCCTTTCACTGTTCACTGTCAAAGGGAATTGTATTTGTCCCTTCACTGTTCATCTTTGAAGTGATTTGTATTAACCCCTTCACTGTTCACTGTTGAAGGAATTGTATTAGTCCCTTCACTGTACACTCTCAAAGGGAACCTTATTAGTCCCTTCAATGTTCACGTTCGAAGAGAACTGTATTAAACTCTTCACTGTTCACTGTCGAAGGGAACTGTATTAGTAACTCAATGTTTTCGTTCGAAGGGAACTGTTTTAGTCTCTTCAATCTTCACTGTTGTAAGGAATGGGATTAATCTCTTCACTGTTCACTGTTGAAGGGAACTGTATTAGTCACTTCACTCTTCACTGTCGAAAGAACTGTACTAGTGCTTTCACTGTTCACTGTCAAAGGGAATTGTATTTGTCCCTTCACTGTTCATCTTTGAAGTGATCTGTATTAACCCCTTCACTGTTCACTGTTGAAGGAATTGTATTAGTCCCTTCACTGTACACTGTTGAAGTGAACTTTATTGAACTCTTCACTGTTCACTGTCTAAGGGAATTTTATAAGTCTCTTCTCTGTTCACTGTTGAAGGGAACTGTATTGAGCTCTTCACTGTTCACTCTCAAAGGGAACCTTATTAGTCCCTTCACTGTTCACGGTCGAAGGGAACTGTATTAGTCCCTTCACTCTTCACTGTCGAAAGAACTGCACTAGTCCTTTCACTGTTCACTGTCGAAGGGAACTGTATTAGTAACTCAATGTTTTCGTTCGAAGGGAACTGTTTTAGTCTCTTCAATCTTCACTGTTGTAAGGAACGGGATTAATCTCTTCACTGTTCACTGTTGAAGGGAACTGTATTAGTCCCTTCACTCTTCACTGTCGAAAGAACTGTACTAGTCCTTTCACTGTTCACTGTCAAAGGGAATTGTATATGTCCCTTCACTGTTCATCTTTGAAGTGATCTGTATTAACCCCTTCACTGTTCACTGTTGAAGGAATTGTATTACTCCCTTCTCTGTACACTGTTGAAGTGAACTGTATTTAACTCTTCATTGTTCACTGTCGAAGGGAACCTTATTAGTCCCTTCAATGTTCAGAGTTGCAGGGAAATGTATTAATCTCTTCTCTGTTCACTGTTGAAGGGAACTGTATTAGTCTCTTCACTCTTCACTGTTGAAGCGAACTGTATTTAACGCTTCACTGTTCACGGTCAAAGGGAACTGTATTAGTCCCTTCACTGTTCACCTTCGAAGGGAACAGTATTAGTCCCTTCACTGTTCACGGTCGAAGTGAACTGTATTAATCGCATCACTGTTCACGGTCAAAGGGAACTGTATTAATCCCTTCACTGTTCACTGTTGAAGGGAACTGTATTAATCTCTTCACTGTTCACTGTCTAAGGGAATTGTATTAGTCTCTTCTCTGTTCACTGCTGAAGGGAACTGTATTGAGCTCTTCACTGTTCACTCTCAAAGGGAACCTTATTAGTCCCTTCACTGTTCACGGTCGAAGGGAACTGTATTAGTCCCTTCACTCTTCACTGTCGAAAGAACTGTACTAGTCCTTTCACTGTTCACTGTCGAAGGGAACTGTATTAGTAACTCAATGTTTTCGTTCGAAGGGAACTGTTTTAGTCTCTTCAATCTTCACTGTTGTAAGGAACGGGATTAATCTCTTCACTGTTCACAGTTGCAGGGAACTGTATTAGTCACTTCACTCTTCACTGTCGAAAGAACTGTACTAGTCCTTTCACTGTTCACTGTCAAAGGGAATTGTATTTGTCCCTTCACTGTTCATCTTTGAAGTGATTTGTATTAACCCCTTCACTGTTCACTGTTGAAGGAATTGTATTAGTCCCTTCACTGTTCACGGTCGAAGTGAACTGTATTAATCGCATCACTGTTCACGGTGAAAGGGAACTGTATTAATCCCTTCACTGTTCACTGTTGAAGGGAACTGTATTAATCTCTTCACTGTTCACTCTCAAAGGGAAATTTATTAGTCCCTTCAATGTTTTTGTTCGAAGGGAACTGTATTAATCTCTTCACTGTTCACTGCCGAAGGGAACTGTATTACTCCCTTCACTGTTCACGGTCGAAGTGAACTGTATTAATCGCATCACTGTTCACAGTCAGAGGGAATTGTATTAGTCTCTTCTCTGTTCACTGTTGAAGGGAACTGTATTCAGCTCTTCACTGTTCACTCTCAAAGGGAAATTTATTAGTCCCTTCAATGTTCATGTTCGAAGAGAACTGTATTAAACTCTTCACTGTTCACTGTCGAATGGAACTGTATTAATCTCGAATGGAACTATATTAGTCTCTTGAATCATCACTGTTGAAAGGAACGGTATTAATCTCTTCACTGTTCACTGTCGAAGGGAACTGTATTAGTCCCTTTACTGTTCACTGTTGAAGGGAACTGTATTGAACTCTTCACTGTTCACTGTCTAAGGGAATTGTATTAGTCTCTTCTCTGTTCACTGTTGAAGGGAACTGTAGTGAGCTCTTCACTGTTCACTCTCAAAGGGAACCTTATTAGTCCCTTCAATGTTCATGTTCGAAGAGAACTGTATTAAACTCTTCACTGTTCACTGTCTAATGGAACTGTATTAATCTCTTCACTGTTCACTGTTGAATGGAACTATATTAGTCTCTTGAATCATCACTGTTGAAAGGAACGGTATTAATCTCTTCACTGTTCACTGTCGAAGGATCTGTACTAGTCCTTTCACTGTTCACTGTCGAAAGGGAACTGTAGTGAGCTCTTCACTGTTCACTCTCAAAGGGAACCTTATTAGTCCCTTCAATGTTCACGTTCGAAGAGAACTGTATTAAACTCTTCACTCTTCACTGTAGAAAGAACTGTACTAGTCCTTTCACTGTTCACTGTCGAAGTGAACTGTATTAGTAACTCAATGTTTTCGTTCGAAGGGAACTGTTTTAGTCTCTTCAATCTTCACTGTTGTAAGGAACGGGATTAATCTCTTCACTGTTCACTGTTGAAGGGAACTGTATTAGTCACTTCACTCTTCACTGTCGAAAGAACTGTACTAGTCCATTCACTGTTCACTGTCAAAGGGAATTGTATTTGTCCCTTCACTGTTCATCTTTGAAGTGATTTGTATTAACCCCTTCACTGTTCACTGTTGAAGGAATTGTATTAGTCCCTTCACTGTACACTGTTGAAGTGAACTGTATTTAACTCTTCATTGTTCACTGTCGAAGGGAACCTTATTAGTCCCTTCAATGTTCACAGTTGCAGGGAAATGTATTAATCGCTTCTCTGTTCACTGTTGAAGGGAACTGTATTAGTCTCTTCACTCTTCACTGTTGAAGCGAACTGTATTTAATGCTTCACTGTGCATGGTCAAAGGGAACTGTATAGTCCCTTCACTGTTCACCTTCGAAGGGAACAGTATTAGTCCCTTCACTGTTCACGGTCGAAGTGAACTGTATTAATCGCATCACTGTTCACGGTCAAAGGGAACTGTATTAATCCCTTCACTGTTCACTGTTGAAGGGAACTGTACTAATCTCTTCACTGTTCACTGTCTAAGGGAATTGTATTAATCCCTTCATTGTTCACTGTTGAAGGGAACTGTATTAGGTCTCTTCACTGTTCACTGTCAAAGGGAACTGTATTAGTCCCTTCAATGTTCACGTTCGAAGAGAACTGTATTAAACTCTTCATTGTTCACTGTCGAATGGAACTGTATTAGTCCCTTCAATGTTTTTGTTCGAAGGGAACTGTATTATTCTCTTCACTGTTCACTGTCGAAGGGAACTGTATTACTCACTTCACTGTTCACGGTCGAAGTGAACTGTATTAATCGCATCACTGTTTGTATTAGTCTCTTGAATCATCACTGTGAAAGTAACTGTATTAATCTCTTCACTGTTCACTGTCGGAAGGGACTGTATTAATCTCTTCACTGTTCACTGTTGAAGGGAACTGTATTGAGCTCTTCACTGTTCACTCTCAAAGGGGAACCGTATTAGTCCCTTCAATGTTCACGTTCGAAGAGAACTGTATTAAACTCGTCACTGTTCACTGTCGAATGGAACTGTATTAATCTCTTCACTGTTCACTGCCGAATGGAACTATATTAGTCTCTTGAATCATCACTGTTGAAGAGAACGGTATTAATGTCTTCACTGTTCACTGTCGAAGGGAACTGTATTAGTCCCTTCACTGTTCACAGGTCGAAGTGAACTGTATTAATCGCATCACTGTTCACAGTCAGAGGGAATTGTATTAGTCTCTTCTCTGTTCACTGTTGAAGGGAACGGTATTCAGCTCTTCACTGTTCACTCTCAAAGGGAACCTTATTAGTCCCTTCACTGTTCACGGTCGAAGGAACTGTATTAGTCCCTGCACTCTTCACTGTCGAAAGAACTGTACTAGTCCTTTCACTGTTCACTGTCGAAGGGAACTGTATTAGTAACTCAATGTTTTCGTTCGAAGGAACTGTTTTAGTCTCTTCAATCTTCACTGTTGTAAGAACGGGATTAATCTCTTCACTGTTCACTGTTGAAGGGAACTGTATTAGTCACTTCACTCTTCACTGTCGAAAGAACTTACTAGTCCTTTCACTGTTCACTGTCAAAGGAATTGTATTTGTCCTTCACTGTTCATCTTTGAGAGTGATTTGTATTAACCCCTTCACTGTTCACTGTTGAAGGAATTGTATTAGTCCCTTTCACTGTACACTGTTGATGTGAACTGTATTTAACTCTTCATTGTTCACTGTCGAAGGGAACCTTATTAGTCCTTCAATGTTCACAGTTGCAGGGAAATGTATTAATCTCTTCTCTGTTCACAGTTGAAGGGAACTGTATTACTCCCTTCACTGTTCACGGTCGAAGTGAACTGTATTAATCGCATCACTGTTCACAGTCAGAGGGAATTGTATTAATCTCTTCTCTGTTCACTGTTGAAGGGAACTGTATTCAGCTCTTCACTGTTCACTCTCAAAGGGAAATTTATTAGTCCTTTCAATGTTCATGTTCGAAGAGAACTGTATTAAACTCTTCACTGTTCACTGTCGAATGGAACTGTATTAATCTCTTCACTGTTCACTGTCGAATGGAACTATATTAGTCTCTTGAATCATCACTGTTGAAAGGAACGGTATTAATCTCTTCACTGTTCACTGTCAAAGGGAACTGTATTAGTCCCTTCACTGTTCACTGTTGAAGGGAACTGTATTGAGCTCTTCACTGTTCACTCTCAAGGGAACCGTATTAGTCCCTTCAATGTTCACGTTCGAAGAGAACTGTATTAAACTCTTCACTGTTCACTGTCGAATGGAACTGTATTAATCTCTTCACTGTTCACTGCCGAATGGAACTATATTAGTCTCTTGAATCATCACTGTTGAAAGAACGGTATTAATGTCTTCACTGTTCACTGTCGAAGGGAACTGTATTAGTCCCTTCACGGTCGAAGTGAACTGTATTAATCGCATCACTGTTCACAGGTCAGAGGGAATTGTATTAGTCTCTTCTCTGTTCACTGTTGAAGGTAACGGTATTCAGCTCTTCACTGTTCACTCTCAAAGGGAACCTTATTGATCCCTTCACTGTTCACGGTCGAAGGGAACTGTATTAGTCCCTTCACTCCTCACTGTCGAAAGAACTGTACTAGTCCTTTCACTGTTCAACTGTCGAAGGGAACTGTATTAGTAACTCAATGTTTCGTTCGAAGGGAACTGTTTTAGTCTCTTCAATCTTCACTGTTGTAAGGAACGGATTAATCTCTTCACTGTTCACTGTTGAAGGGGAACTGTATTAGTCCTTCACTCTTCACTGTCGAAAGAACTGTACTAGTCCATTCACTGTTCACTGTCAAAGGAATTGTATTTGTCCCTTCACTGTCATCTTTGAAGTGATTTGTATTAACCCCTTCACTGTTCACTTGTTGAAGAATTGTATTAGTCCCTTCACTGTACACTGTTGAAGTGAACTGTATTTAACTCTTCATTGTTCACTGTCGAAGGGAACCTTATTATTCCCTTCAATGTTCACAGTTGCAGGGAAATGTATTAATCGCTTCTCTGTTCACTGTTGAGAGGAACTGTATTAGTCTCTTCACTCTTCACTGTTGAAGCGAACTGTATTTAATGCTTCACTGTTCATGGTCAAAGGGAACTGTATTAGTCCCTTCACTGTTCACCTTCGAAGGGAACAGTATTAGTCCCCTTCACTGTTCACGGTCGAAGTGAACTGTATTAATCGCATCACTGTTCACGGTCAAAGGGAACTGTATTAATCCCTTCACTGTTCACTGTTGAAGGAACTGTACTAATCTCTTCACTGTTCACTGTCTAAGGGAATTGTATTAATCCCTTCATTGTTCACTGTTGAAGGGAACTGTATTAGTCTCTTCACTGTTCACTGTCAAAGGGAACTGTATTAGTCCCTTCAATGTTCACGTTCGAAGAGAACTGTATTAAACTCTTCATTGTTCACTGTCGAATGAACTGTATTAGTCCCTTCAATGTTTTTGTTCGAAGGGAACTGTATTATTCTCTCACTGTTCACTGTCGAAGGGAACTGTATTACTCACTTCACTGTTCACGTGCGAAGTGAACTTGTATTAATCGCATCACTGTTCACGGTTAGAGGGAATTGTATTAGTCTCTTGAATCATCACTGTTGAAAGTAACTGTATTAATCTCTTCACTGTTCACTGTCGAAGGGGAACTGTATTAGTCCCTTCACTGTTCACTGTTGAAGGGAACTGTATTGAACTCTTCACTGTTCACTGTCGAAGGGAACTCTATTAGTCCCTTCAATGCTCACGTTCGAAGAGAACTGTATTAAACTCTTCATTGTTCACTGTCGAATGGAACTGTATTAGTCCCTTCAATGTTTTTGTTTGAAGGGAACTGTATTAATCTCTTCACTGTTCACTGTTGAAGGAACTGTATTGAGCTCTTCACTGTTCACTCTCAAAGGGAACCGTATTAGTCCCTTCAATGTTCACGTTCGAAGAGAACTGTATTAAACTCTTC
>NW_026780406.1:0-37149 GCF_030144855.1 Hypanus sabinus | reverse complement strand
ACCCAGGGATTCCCGTCTTTACCCCAACGCCCAGGGATTGTCGTCTTCACCCCCATCACCCAGGGATTGTCGTCTTTACCCCATCACTCAGGGATTCCCGTCTTTACTCCATCGCCCAGGGATTCCCGTCTTTACCCCATCACCCGGGGATTCCCGTCTTTACCCCATCGCCCAGGGATTGTCGTCTTCACCCCCATCACTCAGGGATTCCCGTCTTTACCCCCATCACCCAGGGATTTTCGTCTTTACCCCATCGCCCAGGGATTCCCGTCTTCACCCCCATCGCCCAGGGATTCTCGTCTTTACCCCATCACTCAGGGATTCCCGTCTTTACTCCATCGCCCAGGGATTCCCGTCTTTACCCCATCACCCGGGGATTCCCGTCTTTACCCCATCACCCAGGGATTCCCGTCTTTACCCCCATCACCCAGGGATTCTCGTCTTTACCCCATCGCCCAGGGATTCCCGTCTTTACCCCATCGCCCAGGGATTCCCGTCTTTACCCCCATCACCCAGGGATTGTTGTCTTCACCCCATCACCCAGGGATTCCCGTCTTTACCTCCATCACCCAGGGATTCTCGTCTTTACCCCATCGCCCAGGGATTCTCGTCTTTACACCATCGCCCAGGGATTCCCGTCTTTACCCCATCACCCGGGGATTCCCGTCTTTACCCCCATCACTCAGGGATTGTCGTCTTTACCCCATCGCCCGGGGATTCCCGTCTTTACCCCCATCGCCCAGGGATTCCCGTCTTTACCCCATCGCCCGGGGATTCCTGTCTTTACCCCCATCACTCAGGGATTCTCGTCTTTACCCCGTCACCCAGGGATTCCCGTCTTTACCCCATCACCCAGGGATTGTCGTCTTTACCCCATCACCCAGGGATTCCCGTCTTTACCCCATCGCCCAGGGATTCCCGTCTTTACCCCATCACCCAGAGATTGTCGTCTTTACCCCATCACCCAGGGATTCCCGTCTTTACCCCATCGCCCAGGGATTCCCGTCTTTACCCCATCACCCTGGGATTCTCGTCTTTACCCCCATCACCCAGGGATTGTCGTCTTTACCCCCATCACCCAGGGATTGTCGTCTTTACCCCATCGACCAGGGATTCTCATCTTTACCCCATCGCCCAGGGATTCCCGTCTTTACCCCATCACCCGGGGATTCCCGTCTTTACCCCATCACCCAGGGTTAGTCGTCTTTACCCCATCACCCGGGGATTCCCGTCTTTACCCCATCACCCAGGGATTCCCGTCTTTACCCCATCGCCCAGGGATTCCCGTCTTTACCCCCATCGCCCAGGGATTCCCGTCTTTACCCCATCGCCCAGGGATTCTCGTCTTTACCCCCATCACCCAGGGATTCCCGTCTTTACCTCCATCACCCAGGGATTCTCGGCTTTACCCCATCACCCAGGGATTCCCATCTTTACCCCATCACCCAGGGATTCCCATCTTTACCCCCATCACCCAGGGATTGTCGTCTTTACCCCATCACCCAGGGATTCTCGTCTTTACCCCATCACCCAGGGATTCTCGTCTTTACCCCCATCACCCGGGGATTGTCGTCTTTACCCCATCGCCCAGGGATTCCCGTCTTTACCCCCATCGCCCAGGGATTCCCGTCTTTATCCCATCGCCCAGGGATTCCCGTCTTTAGCCCCATCACCCAGGGATTCTCGTCTTTACCCCATCACCCGGGGATTCCCGTCTTTACCCCCATCGCCCAGGGATTCCCGTCTTTACCCCATCGCCCGGGGATTCCCGTCTTTACCCCCATCGCCCAGGGATTCCCGTCTTTACCCCATCGCCCGGGGATTCCCGTCTTTACCCCCATCGCCCAGGGATTCCCGTCTTTACCCCATCGCCCGGGGATTCCCGTCTTTACCCCCATTGCCCAGGGATTCCCGTCTTTACCCCATCGCCCGGGGATTCCCGTCTTTACCCCCATCGCCCAGGGATTCCCGTCTTTACCCCATCGCCCGGGGATTCCCGTCTTTACCCCCATCTCTCAGGGATTCTCGTCTTTACCCCGTCACCCAGGGATTCCCGTCTTTACCCCATCGCCCAGGGATTCCCGTCTTTACCCCATCACCCAGGGATTGTCGTCTTTACCCCATCACCCAGGGATTCCCGTCTTTACCCCATCGCCCAGGGATTCCCGTCTTTACCCCATCACTCAGGGATTCTCGTCTTTACCCCATCGCCCGGGGATTCCCGTCTTTACCCCCATCACCCAGGGATTGTCGTCTTTACCCCATCACCCAGGGATTCCCGTCTTTACCCCATTCCCCAGGGATTCTCGTCTTTACCCCATCACCCAGGGATTCCCGTCTTTTCCCCATCACCCAGGGATTCCCGTCTTTACCCCATCGCCCAGGGATTCCCGTCTTTACCCCATCACCCAGGGATTGTCGTCTTTACCCCATCACCCAGGGATTCCCGTCTTTACCCCATCGCCCAGGGATTCCCGTCTTTACCCCATCACTCAGGGATTCTCGTCTTTACCCCATCGCCCGGGGATTCCCGTCTTTACCCCCATCACCCAGGGATTGTCGTCTTTACCCCATCACCCAGGGATTCCCGTCTTTACCCCATTCCCCAGGGATTCTCGTCTTTACCCCATCACCCAGGGATTCCCGTCTTTTCCCCATCACCCAGGGATTCCCGTCTTTACCCCATCACCCTGGGATTGTCGTCTTTACCCCCATCATCCAGGGATTGTCGTCTTCACCCCCATCACCCAGGGATTCCCATCTTTACCCCCATCCCCCAGGGATTCACGTCTTTACCCCCATCGCCCAGGGATTCTCGTCTTTACCCCATCACACAGGGATTCCCGTCTTTACCCCCATCACCCAGGGATTGTCGTCTTCACCCCCATCACCCAGGGATTCCCGTCTTTACCCCATCACCCAGGGATTCTCGTCTTTACCCCATCACCCAGGGATTCCCGTCTTTACCCCATCGCCCAGGGATTGTCATCTTTACCCCATCCTCCAGGGATTCCCGTCTTTACCCCCATCGCCCAGGGATTCCCGTCTTTACCCCATCACCCAGGGATTCTCGTCTTTTTCCCATCACCCAGGGATTCTCGTCTTTACCCCATCGCCCAGGGATTCTCGTCTTTACCCCATCGCCCAGGGATTCCCGTCTTTACCCCATCGCCCAGGGATTCCCGTCTTTACCCCCATCGCCCAGGGATTCCCGTCTTTACCCCATCGCCCAGGGATTCCCATCTTTACCCCATCACCCAGGGATTCCCGTCTTTACCCCATCGCCCAGGGATTCCCGTCTTTACCCCATCACCCGGGGATTGTCGTCTTTACCCCATCGCCCAGGGATTCCCGTCTTTACCCCCATCGCCCAGGGATTCCCGTCTTTATCCCATCGCCCAGGGATTCCCGTCTTTACCCCCATCACCCAGGGATTCCCGTCTTTACCCCCATCGCCCAGGGATTCCCGTCTTTACCCCCATCGCCCAGGGATTCCCGTCTTTACCCCATCGCCCGGGGATTCCCGTCTTTACCCCCATTGCTCAGGGATTCCCGTCTTTACCCCATCGCCCGGGGATTCCCGTCTTTACCCCCATCGCCCAGGGATTCCCGTCTTTACCCCATCGCCCGGGGATTCCCGTCTTTACCCCCATCACTCAGGGATTCTCGTCTTTACCCCGTCACCCAGGGATTCCCGTCTTTACCCCATCACCCAGGGATTGTCGTCTTTACCCCATCACCCAGGGATTCCCGTCTTTACCCCATCGCCCAGGGATTCCCGTCTTTACCCCATCACCCAGGGATTGTCGTCTTTACCCCATCACCCAGGGATTCCCGTCTTTACCCCATCGCCCAGGGATTCCCGTCTTTACCCCATCACTCAGGGATTCTCGTCTTTACCCCATCGCCCGGGGATTCCCGTCTTTACCCCCATCACCCAGGGATTGTCGTCTTTACCCCATCACCCAGGGATTCCCGTCTTTACCCCATCCCCCAGGGATTCTCGTCTTTACCCCATCACCCAGGGATTCCCGTCTTTTCCCCATCACCCAGGGATTCCCGTCTTTACCCCCATCATCCAGGGATTGTCGTCTTCACCCCCATCACCCAGGGATTCCCATCTTTACCCCCATCCCCCAGGGATTCACGTCTTTACCCCCATCGCCCAGGGATTCTCGTCTTTACCCCATCACCCAGGGATTCCCGTCTTTACCCCCATCACCCAGGGATTGTCGTCTTCACCCCCATCACCCAGGGATTCCCGTCTTTACCCCATCACCCAGGGATTCTCGTCTTTACCCCATCACCCAGGGATTCCCGTCTTTACCCCATCGCCCAGGGATTGTCATCTTTACCCCATCATCCAGGGATTCCCGTCTTTACCCACATCGCCCAGGGATTCTCGTCTTTACCCCATCACCCAGGGATTCCCGTCTTTACCCCATCGCCCAGGGATTCCCGTCTTTACCCCCATCGCCCAGGGATTCCCGTCTTTACCCCATCGCCCAGGGATTCCCATCTTTACCCCATCACCCAGGGATTCCCGTCTTTACCCCATCGCCCAGGGATTCCCATCTTTACCCCATCACCCAGGGATTCCTGTCTTTACCCCATCGCCCAGGGATTCCCATCTTTACCCCATCACCCAGGGATTCTCGTCTTTACCCCCATCGCCCAGGGATTCTCGTCTTTACCCCCATCACCCAGGGATTCCCGTCTTTACCCCATCACCCAGGGATTCCCGTCTTTACCCCATCACCCAGGGATTCTCGTCTTTACCCCATCACCCAGGGATTCCCATCTTTACCCCATCACCCAGGGATTCTCGTCTTTACCCCATCACCCAGGGATTCCCGTCTTTACCCCCATCACCCAGGGATTCCCGTCTTTACCCCATCACTCAGGGATTCCCGTCTTTACCCCATCACCCGGGGATTACCGTCTTTACCCCATCACCCGGGGATTCCCGTCTTTACCCCATCACCCAGGGATTCCCGTCTTTACCCCATCACCCGGGGATTCCCGTCTTTACCCCATCGCCCAGGGATTGTCATCTTTACCCCCATCACCCAGGGATTGTCGTCTTTACCCCCATCACCCAGGGATTGTCGTCTTCACCCCCATTGCCCAGGGATTCCCGTCTTTACTCCCATCGCCCAGGGATTTCCATCTTTACCCCATCACCCAGGGATTCTCGTCTTTACCCCATCACCCAGGGATTCTCATCTTTACCCCCATCGCCCAGGGATTCTCGTCTTTACCCCATCACCCAGGGATTGTCGTCTTTACCCCATCACCCAGGGATTGTCGTCTTTACCCCGTCGCCCAGGGATTCTCGTCTTTACCCCATCGCCCAGGGATTCTCGTCTTTACCCCATCACCCAGGGATTCTAGTCTTTACCCCATCACCCAGGGATTCCCATCTTTACCCCATCACCCAGGGATTCCCGTCTTTACCCCATCACCCGGGGATTCTTGTCTTTACCCCCATCACCCAGGGATTGTCGTCTTTACCCCCATCACCCAGGGATTGTCGTCTTTACCCCATCGACCAGGGATTCTCATCTTTACCCCATCACCCGGGGATTCCCGTCTTTACCCGATCACCCAGGGATTGTCGTCTTTACCCCGTCACCCGGGGATTCTTGTCTTTACCCCCATCACCCAGGGATTCCCGTCTTTACCCCATCACCCAGGGATTCCCGTCTTTACCCCATCACCCAGGGATTCTCGTCTTTACCCCATCACCCAGGGATTCCCATCTTTACCCCATCACCCAGGGATTCTCGTCTTTACCCCATCACCCAGGGATTCCCGTCTTTACCCCCATCACCCAGGGATTCCCGTCTTTACCCCATCACCCAGGGATTCCCGTCTTTACCCCATCACCCGGGGATTACCGTCTTTACCCCATCACCCGGGGATTCCCGTCTTTACCCCATCACCCAGGGATTCTCATCTTTACCCCCATCGCCCAGGGATTCTCGTCTTTACCCCATCACCCAGGGATTGTCGTCTTTACCCCATCACCCAGGGATTGTCGTCTTTACCCCGTCGCCCAGGGATTCTCGTCTTTACCCCATCGCCCAGGGATTCTCGTCTTTACCCCATCACCCAGGGATTCTAGTCTTTACCCCATCACCCAGGGATTCCCATCTTTACCCCATCACCCAGGGATTCCCGTCTTTACCCCATCACCCGGGGATTCTCGTCTTTACCCCCATCACCCAGGGATTGTCGTCTTTACCCCCATCACCCAGGGATTGTCGTCTTTACCCCATCGACCAGGGATTCTCATCTTTACCCCATCACCCGGGGATTCCCGTCTTTACCCGATCACCCAGGGATTGTCGTCTTTACCCCGTCACCCGGGGATTCTTGTCTTTACCCCCATCACTCAGGGATTCTCGTCTTTACCCCCATCGCCCAGGGATTGTCGTCTTTACCCCATCACCCAGGGATTGTCGTCTTTACCCCATCGACCAGGGATTCCCGTCTTTACCCCCATCACTCAGGGATTGTCGTCTTTACCCCATCACCCAGGGATTGTCGTCTTTACCCCATCGCCCAGGGATTCCCGTCTTTACCCCCATCACTCAGGGATTGTCGTCTTTACCCCATCACCCAGGGATTCCCGTCTTTACCCCATCGCCCAGGGATTCCCGTCTTTACCCCCATCACTCAGGGATTGTCGTCTTTACCCCATCACCCAGGGATTCTCGTCTTTACTCCATCACCCGGGGATTCTCATCTTTACCCCATCACCCGGGGATTCTCATCTTTACCCCATCACCCGGGGATTCCCGTCTTTACCCCATCACCCGGGGATTCTCGTCTTTACCCCATCACCCGGGGATTCTCATCTTTACCCCCATCACCCAGGGATAGTCGTCTTTACCCCATTACCCGGGGATTCCCGTCTTTACCCCATCACCCAGGGATTCCCGTCTTTACCCCATCGCCCAGGGATTCCCGTCTTTACCCCCATCGCCCAGGGATTCCCGTCTTTACCCCATCGACCAGGGATTCCCATCTTTACCCCATCGCCCAGGGATTCCCGTCTTTACCCCCATCACCCAGGGATTCTCGTCTTTACCCCCATCGCCCAGGGATTCTCGTCTTTACCCCATCGCCCAGGGATTCTCGTCTTTACCCCATCGCCCAGGGATTCTTGTCTTTACCCCGTCGCCCGGGGATTCTTGTCTTTACCCCGTCGCCCAGGGATTCTTGTCTTTACCCCGTCGCCCGGGGATTCTTGTCTTTACCCCATCGCCCGGGGATTCCCGTCTTTACCCCATCACCCAGGCAGCGGGCTGTGTGTACCGACCTCAGTCGTTGGTAGTCCGCTGCAGTGGGAGGGGTTGAGAGGCAGTGGGAGGGCTCATGCCTCCACCTGCTACGCCTGGAAGCCCTCTCCCACATGTCGATCCACGGCCTCCTCCACCGTCGAGATGAGGCCACACTCAGGGTCGAGGAACAACACCACATATTCCATCTGGGTAGCCTCCAACCTGATGGCATGAACATCGATTTCTCTGTTAGTGCCCCTCCTCCCCTTCCTTAACCTATCCCTATCTATCTATCTATTTATTTATTGTTCTTTCCTTTTTTCTCTCTCTGTCCCTCTCACAATCACTCTTTCCCTGTTCTCCATCTCCCTCTGGTGCTCCCCTCCCCCTTTCTTTCTCCCTAGGCCTCCAGTCCCATGATCATTTCCCTTCTCCAGCTCGGTATCTCTTTCGCCGAACACCTTTCCAGCTCTTAGCTTCATCCCACCCCCTCCGGTCTTCTCCTATCATTTCGCATTTCCCCCTCCCCCCACTACTTTCAAATCTCTTACTATCTTTCCTTTCGGTTAGTCCTGACGAAGGGTCTCGGCCCGAAACGTCGACAGCGCTTCTCGCTATAGATGCTGCCTGACCTGCTGTGTTCCACCAGTATTCTGCGTGTGACGCCTGGAAGCCACCGTTTTCTTGGGTCCCTCGCCAGCTGAGGATTCGGACATCCAGTGGCAGGATCCAGGGGATGACTGACGCCCGCCTGCCTTGCACTGAGAAACTGCTCGAACTGATTGAGGTGAGGTGGAGAGGAGGGGATTGGAGGGCAAATGTTAGGATAGAGAGGTGGAAAAGGAGAGAGAGGGGGTCAAGTTCAAGTCAAGTCACTTTTTATTGTCATTTCGACCATAACTGCTGGTAAAAATGAGACGATGTTTTTCAGGACCATGGTGCTACATGAACGATACAAAAAGTACACTGAACTACGTAAAAACAGCACAAAAACTACACTGAAGTACTGACCTACCCAGGACTGCATAAAGTGCACAAAACAGTGCGGGCATTACAATGAATAATAGACAAGACAACAGGCACAGTGGAGGGCAGTAGGTTGGTAGTCCAATGGCTTGGGGGGGGAAATCTGTTACAGAAATAATCAGCTGAATGGCGGCGTCTGGGATTCCGTCCATTTCTGTCCTCCCGCCGAGTATTTCGTTGCCACAGATGCCCAATTTAATGTCCTTTGGAGGGCAGAATGGACGGGAGAGCCGGCCGGTTCGGGCCTACTTTTTTCCTGGCACGGACTCCTGCCCGCTCGCCTGGCTTCCCTTCCTCGCACACCGCTTACGCTGTCCCCACCTCCGGCCACCGGCAACAGGCAACTCCGAGGACTGCAGGCCCGGTTCCTTCCGCCAGCCGAGGTCGCGCAGTCTGACCAGTAGATTCTCATGAAGGTTTGTTTCTGGGCGATCTCTGTATTGTGGCAGTATCTGGCGATGGGAGATAGTCGCTCTGTTTTCCATTGCCCTAAACCCGAATCGTGCCTTAAAATTGGATTTTAATTGAAAATTAAACCTAAAGAACTAAATTAAAGTGGCACCAGATCTGAAAGGCCGCTGCTGCCGTGTGCCACTCCGCCTGCAGGAGGGACGGTTGAAGGGAGGAATGAGAGGAAAGAGGCAGAGCGGGGAGAGCGGAGCGAGGGAGCTGTCGAGAGATTGAGCGTGGGCGTTTGGAATGGGAGGCGGCCGTTGGACATGGGGAGACTGATTGGGAATGGGAGGACCAACGCTGGGAATGAGGTAGGCATTTCTGAATGGGAAAAGGGGCTTATGAATGGGGAGCTATCACTGGAAATTGGAGATTCTTCACTCGGAATTGGGTAATCATTGGGAAAGTGACAGCCCCGTCAGGAATGGGAACCGATCTCTGGGTCTGGAGCCACTGGGAACGAGACAGAGCTGATAGGGAATGCAAATTAGCGTTTGGGGATGCCAAGAGGCCTCAGTGATTGGGACAGGGAAAATTGGGATGGGGGAAGAGGCCTTGGGGATTGGGGCAGACACAAAATGATTGGGCCAGGTAACATTGGGAATGGGTCTGTCGCTGAGAATAGGGGCAATTGGAAATGGGGCCGAGCTGATTGGAAAAGGGAAGAATGTATCAGGAATGGGGCAGAGGCCAATGGAATTGGGACAGACGACAGTGGGAATGTTGCCGAGCTGATTGGGTATGTGGCAGTGTCCAACGGGAATGGACCAACCCCAACCAATTCTAATTCCATCTACCAATCTTCCCCCACCCCATTACTTCCTTGCCCAGAAGTTGACAGCCCCAAAAGGATAAGGTCACCATCCTCCCCTCGGGCTCCAATTGTTGTCTGGACCTTTTTGTCTACGACAACAGTGCACCAAGCCTTTCCAACCCATCCCAAAGGGTTTGAACCCTTCCCATCCAAGCCTGATGAGTTCCAACATTTCCTATCCAATCCCATTGGAATCCTGAGCTTTCCATCCCATCCTACTGTATTCTCAACCTTCTCATCCAATCCCATTGGACCCCAACCCTTTTCATCCAATCCCATTGGACCCCAACCCTTCTCATCCAATCCCATTGGACCCCAACCCTTCTCATCCAATCCCATTGGACCCCAACCCTTTTCATCCAATCCCAATGGACCCCCAACCCTTCTCATCCAATCCCATTGGAACCCAACCTCATCCAATCCCAATGGACCCCCAACCCCATCCAATCCCATTGGACTCCAACCCTTCTCATCCAATCCCATTGGACCCCAACCCTTCTCATCCAATCCCATTGGACCCCAACCCTTTTCATCCAATCCCAATGGACCCCCAACCCTTCTCATCCAATCCCATTGGAACCCAACCTCATCCAATCCCAATGGACCCCCAACCCCATCCAATCCCATTGGACTCCAACCCTTCTCATCCAATCCCAATGGAACCCCAACCCTTCCCATCCAATCCCGTTGGACTCCAACCCTTCTCATCCAATCCCAATGGACCCCTACCCTGTCAAGTCTTATTGGAATCTCAAAACACAAGCGCCTACCCTCGACCCCATTGCAGCAAGCGTTTCCACAAACAGCAGAGGCTGCCCGTCCAGCTTCCCATGATCCGGACACGCTGCTCCCCTCCGGAATGCCCCAGTGGGAGATGGAGGGTTCCCACTTCCCTCCATCCCCGGGCACCAGGCCCGATCCACAGGAGGAAGGTGCACTGCCTCAGTGTCCAAGAGGGGGTGGCAGTGGTGGGTGGGGGGGGGGGTCCTTGCACAGGATTCGGGTCCCCTGGAGAGGGGGAGCTGAGTTGGGAAGGAGAGGGACGAGGGCTGGAGATGGGCTGATGATGAAAGAGGGGGAGAGTTGGGTCCCTGAATCTTTTCACTGTTCCCCACCCACTCCCCTCCCCAAGAATGCCACTTGAATCTGATTCAGGAATGTGGCAGCAGTAAAGAACACTTTATCGGCTAACTCCCGCTCGGCAAGTGTGGCCGGACACCACCCTCACCTACCGGATGTGGAAATCCGGAGAGCACCGCGGCCCTTGTGGCGCCGGATCAGGCCGGTGACCCCTCCCCCGAATTCCCCGACCAGCTCCGACGGGAGCACGGGAGAGCGGGCTGCCCAGAGGAAGGCCAGTGAAGTCAAAGCTGTCAGTCTGCAGACAGCCACACAGAGCCGTGGGTGAGGGGGAGGGAGGGAGGAGGGACAGAGGAAGAGGTAAAAGAGAGGAAGCGAAAGTGGGCAGAGAGGGGGAGTGAGTGTCAGAGAGAAAGAGTGAGTGTGTGGGAGAGAGAGAAACGCAATGTCAAAGGGAGAGGAAGGAACACAGTGAGTGTGTGGATAGAGAAAGAGAGGTGGAGGGAGGGAGGAAGAAATATTTGAGAGGGAAGGGAGGGGTAGAGGGTGTAGTAGAAGGAAGAGGGGGGAGAGAGGGGGAGGTGAGAAAGCAGAATAGGGTGAGGGGAGGGCAGAGAAGGGTGTGGCGAGGTGGGAAGAGAAAGGAGGAGTGCGGCGGGGGGAAGCAAGAGGCGGCGGTGAGAGGTTTTGGCAGCAGGAGGGGGTCAACGAGATTGGGGGGGTGGTGCGGCCAGAGAGGGGGCAATGAGGGAGGTGGGCGGAAAAGTGAGGTGGAGAGGGAGAGGGTTCGTGTGCGAGATAAGAGGGCGTGGCGCGGGGTGGGAGGGAGAGGGAGTCGGTTTTCGTGAGGAAGAGAGGGGGAGAGGAAGTATGTGTTTGTGAGTGCAAGAAAGATTGTAATAGAGAGAGGGAGGGGGAGGAAGGAGAGGTGAGAGGGAAGAGGGAGAAGGAGATGGTGAGCGAGAGATGGCAGAGAGAGGGAAGGACAGAACGGGAGGAGAACAAAACAGGGACCAGAGAGAGCATGGGTCCAGATTCTTTCTCCACCTCCTCATCAGTTCTTTATATGTACTGTGGGTTACTCATAAAGAAACATACTCTGGAAGAACATAACTAGAACTTTTATTTAACAGCAAACAGCAACCACGTTTTACACAGTCATGCAAGCTTCTCGATCATTCTCTCATTTCTGCAGATGCTCAGAACTCTCTCCAATCACGGTCTTACACACGTGATATCACCACATCTCCCTTTCCTCAAAAAGAAAAACAATTAGCAACATTAATCAAAAACAAATACATAATTTAACTTGTCTCTATCAGTCTCTCTGGGGGGGGGGGGGTTACGAACACGAGTCGACCTTCTAAGTGGTCCACACAGTTCTTGTGTTTCGTTGTTATTATTTCCATGTCTTGTCTGGTCTGCATCAAATAACTGAAGCTCTGAAGTTGGCTCTTTCTCGAGGTCTGCGAGTTCTTCACACTGCTCCTTCTTCTGTTTGGACCATGTCTGATCTGGGTTGATCTTCTTCAAGTACTGCGGCTTTCTGTGTCCATGTGTTCATTTTGTCTTGAATCCTTAATTCATCTCCTTGGTGCAGTTCAGGGAATGGATGAGAACGTCTGTCGAAGTATGGTTTCTGCTTTGCTTTGTGTTCACCTTTCCATCTTTTCACTCGTTCACCTCCCACTGTTCTCAGAAGGCTCTCATCCATTGGCAGATTGGATCTCAAGCGGCGTCCCATCAAGAGCTGAGAAGGTGAAAACCCACATTCAAGTGGAGTACTGCGACAGGCTAACAAAGCTTTATAAAAATCACCTCCGCTATCTTTTGCTTTGTGCATCAGCTTCTTGATAATTCCTACCAACTCCTCAACCAATCCATCGGACTGAGGGGAAAATGGACTAGATGTTGTATGAACAAAGCCCCATTCCTGAGCAAAACGTCTCATGCGTTCTCCAGTGAATTGGGGACCATTCTCTGAAAACTCCATCAGGTACACCATGTCTGGAAAATACAGATTTTATGCATGTAATTACGTTCCCTGCTGTTGTTCTGCTCAGACCACACACTTCAGGATACAATGAGTAGTAATCTGTTATTAATAGATAATCTTTGTTGTCAGTTACGAAAGTATCAATGCCTACGTTCTGATCAGGTCTCTGAGGACTAGGATGTGGATGCAGTGGCTCCTTAGGGTTGCTAGGTTGGTGTTTGACCGGCAGACAGACATACTTTATTGATCCCGAGGGAAACTGGGTTTCGTTACAGCCGCACCAACCAAGAATAGAGTAGAAATATAGCAAAATAAAACCAGAAATAATTAAATGATATTAAGTAAATTATGCCAAGTGGAAATAAGTCCAGGACCAGCCTATTGGCTCAGGGTGTCTGACACTCCAAGGGAGGAGTTGTAAAGTTTGATGGTCACAGGTAGGAATGACTTCCTATGACACCCAGTGTTACATCTCGGTGGAATGAGTCTCTGGCTGAATGTACTCCTGTGCCTAACCAGTACATTATGGAGTGGATGGGAGTCATTGTCCAAGATGGCATGCAACTTGGACAGCTTCCTCTTTTCAGACACCACCGTCAGAGAGTCCAGTTCCACCCCCACAACATCACTGGCCTTACGAATGAGTTTGTTGATCCTGTTGGTGTCTGCTACCCTCAGCCTGCTGCCCCAGCACACAACAGCAAACATGATAGCACTGGCCACCACAGCCTCGAAGAACATCCTTAGCATCGTCCGGCAGATGTTAAAGGACCTCAGTCTCCTCAGGAAATAGAGACAGCTCTGACCCTTCTTGTGGTATTTAAGGCATATTTGACCAGAAGACACCAATTCTGCAATTTATTGATTCATCCTGGGCCAAAACATCACTTCCCGCGCCCTTCTCTTAAACTTTTCAATACCCAGGTGGCACTTCTTTTCAGAGACTTTTAGGAATCACCTTTGTACGATATCCCATCCACAACAGACAGTCCTGATCTGTGGTTCAGTCATCTTGTACTACTGAGGTACAGACATGCCAATTATCTGGCCATCCATCCATTACCTGACTGAGAACTTTGTCCTTCTCTGTTTCAAGACGCAACAGTTCCAGCCTTCCGGGAGCAACAGGTACAGTCTCTGTGATCATATCAGCAAATGCTTGAACATCAACAGCGACCCTGTGACTGTCCTTTGTTGTTGGATCCACGGCGCTGGAAAGTGTGTCAGCCGTGGACATGAACTTTCCAGGTGTGTATGACACATTCAATGCATGTCTTTGCAATTTGATCATCATTCGCTAAGGACAGTGGCTTAAAAGTTTGTTAAACAATGCAATCAGAGGCTTATGGTCAGTTTCAACATCAATAGATTGCCCTGACGCAAAATGATGAAATCTCTCACAAGCAAACAGAATGCTGAGCAATCCTCTTTCAATTTGGGCATTCCTTGTTTCTGGATCGGATATTGAATGGGGTGCAATTGTGCCACTAGTAGCCATTCCTGATCATGTTTCTGGAGGAATACTGCCCCTAAGCCTGCTTGAGATGCATCACATGAGATTTTGATGGGTCTCTCAGCATCAGAGAATATCAACACAGGTCCTTTGGTGAGATTTTGCCATGGCTTCTCCTGTTCATGATTCCAGCTCCATTCGTTTCTCTTTTCTGGTCGCTGCCTCAATGGAGCAAGCTGTTCCGAAAGATTGGGTATGAATTTTCCCATGTCATTGACCATTCCCATAAATCTCTGAACATCCGTTTTTACATTGCGGTCTTGGCATGTTCTCAAAAGCAGAGACCGTCAATGGATCAGGACGCACACCCTCAATGCTGATGATATCAGCCACAAAGGTAAGTTCAGTCACTCCTAGCTGACATTTATCTTTATTCAACTTCAGGTTGGCCTTGCGCCTTGCCTCAAAGACTTGTCTGAGTCTGGCTCTTGTTTAGATGATCCCCAAACAGTAATATCGTCCAAGGAAGTCTCCACGCCCTCAGTGTGCTCATAGAGCATGTGAATGGTTTTGTGGTACACTTCAGGAGCTGATGCAATTCCAAACCGAAGCCTAAGAAAACGGTATCTGACAAAAGGAGTGTTAAAGGTGCACAACTTTGAACTCGGTTCATCTAGCTGAAGTTGCCAGAATCCAGAGGATGCAACTAATTTACTGAAGTACTTTGCATTTGCAAACTGACATAATTTCTTCAATAGACAATAGACAATAGTTGCAGAAGTAGACCATTCGGCCCCTCGAGTCTGCACCGCCATTCTGAGATCATGGCTGATCATTCACTATCAATACCCAGTCCCTGCCTTGTCCCCATATCCCTTGATTCCCCTATCCATCAGATATCTATCTCGCTCCTTCTTGAAAGCATCCAGAGAATTGGCCTCCACCGTCTTCCGAGGCAGTGCATTCCACACCTGCACAACTCTCTGGGAGAAGAAGCTCTTCCTCAACTCTGTTTTAAATAACTGACCTCTTATTCTCAATCCATGCCCTCTGGTACTGGACTCTCCCAACATCTGGAACATATTTCCTGCCTCAATCCTATCAAATCCTTTAATTATCTTAAACGTTTCAATCAGATCCCCTCTCAATCTCCTCAATTCCAGTGTGTACAAGCCCAATCTCTCCAATCTCTCTGCGTAAGACAGCCCTGCCATCCCAGGAATCAACCTAGTGAATCTACGCTGCACTTCCTCAATTGCCAGAATGTCCTTCCCTAAACCTGGAGACCAAAACTGTACACAATATTCCAGGTGTGGTCTCACCAGGGCCCTGTACAAATGCAAAAGAACATCCTTGCTCTTGTATTCAATTCCCCTTGTAACAAAGGCCAACATTCCATTTGCCCTCTTCACTGCCTGTTGCACTTGCTCATTCACCTTCATTGACTGGTGAACTAGGACTCCTAGGTCTCTTTGCATTTCTCCCTTACCTAACTCTACACCGTTCAGACAATACTCTGCCCTCTTGTTCCTGCTTCCAAAGTGGATAACTTCACATTTATTCACATTGAATGACATCTGCCAAGTATCTGCCCACTCACCCAGCCTATCCAAGTCTCCCTGTATTCTCCTAACGTCCTCTTCACATGTCACACTGCCACCCAGTTTAGTATCGTCAGCAAACTTGCTGATATAGTTTTCAATGCCCTCATCTAAATCGTTGACATAAATCGTAAAGAGCTGTGGTCCCAATACAGAGCCCTGTGGTACCCCACTAGTCACCTCCAGCCAGTCCGAGAAACACCCATTCACTGCTACCCTTTGCTTTCTATCTGCCAACCAGTTTTCTATCCATGTTGAAACCCTGCCCCCAATGCCATGAGCTCTGATTTTACTCACCAATCTCCTATGTGGCACCTTATCGAATGCCTTCTGAAAATCTAGGTACACTACATCCACTGGCTTACCCTCGTCTAACATCCTTGTTACACCCTCAAAAAACTCCAACAGATTAGTCAAGCATGATTTGCCCTTGGTAAATCCATGCTGGCTTGGCCTAATCCTATTACTGCCATCAAGAGATGCCACTATTTCGTCCTTAATAATGGACTCAAGCATCTTCCCCACGACTGACGTTAGGCTAACAGGGCGATAGTTCTCCATTTTCTCCTTCCCTCCCTTCTTGAAAAGTGGGATAACATTAGCCACTCTCCAATCTTCAGGAACTGATCCTGAATCTAAGGAACATTGGAAAATGATTACCAATGCATCCGCAATTTCCTGAGCCACCTCTTTTAGAACCCTCGGATGCAGACCATCTGGACCCGGGGATTTATTAGCCTTCAGTCCGATCAGTCTACTCATCACAGTTTCTTTCCTAATGTCAATCTGTTTCAATTCCTCTGATATCTTATGACCCTGGCCCATCCATACATCTGGGAGATTGCTTGTGTCCTCCCTGGTGAAGACAGATCTAAAGTGCCTCCTTCATGAGTAGGCAATTTGAAATGCTCTTTTAACGGCTCGATTCAAGTCTCTTGGATCTAAGCAAATCCCCAGCTTTCCATTTTTCTTATTAACAAGAACAAGCGAATTGACCCATTCAGTCGGTTCATCGATTTTTTTTTAATGACTGCTATGAATATGCTATACTCACTTTTTAGTGAGATACTCGAAACTCCTCCGTTAATGGATAAAGCTCACGGAATTCCCTGCCCAAGGCCTTCAGTCGAGATGAAGCCACGTCCAGTGATTTTACGTCTGCATTACTTTGCTACTAAAGAAGCAGCTCTTCGTGATGCTAGGAAGCGGGGGAAGCTAATTTATAATGGAGTAGATTTCGTATAGTTGAAGATTTTGCCCCTGAGGGTTATGCAGAAAGAATTAAATATCAGGTAGTGATGGCTGAACTTTATAAGAAGAACTGTCATCCCTCTCTGTTAACCAGCCCGTTTGATCATTTTTCCACCTAACACTCGTCCAAAACGGCTTGACTTCCCAGAGGAGGCTTGGAAAATTACGAAGGAGCCTAAGACTCTCCTGTAAGCAACTCCAACACTGTCTGTATTGCAAGCAACTCCAATACTTAATCCTTAGCTGAGAGGCATTTGTAGCTGAATCGTTGAAAGTTCAATCTACGTTCTATGTCTACCAGACATCGTTTTGACTGTTTTATATTTTTTCTTTAGAATTTGTAAGAGTTTAACACCAGTCATAATATATTTTTTGGTTCGATCTATCTTTTTTGAATATACGATCAATTTTTATTAAATGAATTTAAGATGACCGTTGTCAACTATGTTCTAACCTCTATAGGACATAATATCAAATTTAATCTTTAGCTGAGAGGCATTTTTAGCTAAATTGTTGAAAGTTCAATCTGCGTTCTAAGTCTGCCCAGACATTGTTTGGGCTGTTTTTTCATATATATATATATTTAGGACTTGTAAGAGTTTAACACCAGTTGTAATATATTATTTGGTTGGATTTATCATTTTTGAATATATGATCAATTTAATGAATTTAAGATGGCTGCTGTTAACTGCGTTCTAACCACTGTTTGACATAATATCAAAATATTTGGAATTTATCTGTTTTTTTTTACATATCTGATGCTGGGTCTTTAGGCAGTGGTGTCAGTATATAACTTTTTAAAAAAAGAGTCTGCCTATTAGAGACAAAGCATGCTTTCCACCTATTGGATTTTTTTTTTCGGGCTTTGGGGGGAGAGGGGTGGGGCTATTAGTTTAGGCTTTTTCGACTGGGCAGTCCTGAGAGGTTTTCCTGTCAATTACGTTTTATTTTTTCTCTCTGACCAAATCCATAATTTGTTCTTCCCTGCAGATTTGGTCTGTGCCAGCGCACTAACTTGTTTTATAAAACCATTAAGTTAAAGCCTTATTATGGAAAATAAAATTAATATGATTTCTTGGAACCTGAATGGCTTGAACCAACCTATTAAGCGCAGAAAGATCTTTAAGAAATTTAAAACACTTCAAGCGGATATTATTTTTGCGCAAGAGACCCATATCTGTAGGGAGGATGAAAACCGTTTTTTTTTTAATTTTGGAGGGTCTCTCAGTTTCATTCTTCATCAGTAACTAAAATTAGAGGAATATCTATTCTTACTAATTTTACAATCTCTTTTGTACATTTTAATACTGTCACTGATTCAATTGGAAGATATTTAATTGTTACTGGTCTGTTATATGGTCAAAAGGTGGCTTTGGTGTGTGTGTGTGTATGCACCTAACTTAGATAGTCCTAAATTTTTTAAGAAGTTATTCTCTGCACTGCTGAATTTGAATGAATTTAAGCTGATTATGGGTGGTGACTTTAACTGCTGTCTCAATCCCTCAATTGATAGGTCATCAACCAATCCGTGCCTTCCTAATAAAGCTGTGTCCTGTATTAATTCCTTTTTACTAGAATACGGTTTGGTGGATATTTGGAGATTTCTTTATCATAAAGATAAGGATTTTTCTTTATTTTCACATGTACATCATAAATATTGAAGCATTGATTATTTTCTGTTGGAGATGTGATTGGTGTCTTTTGTTGCTGATTGTGCACTGTTGGATCATGTGCCCATGAGACTTAGACTGAGGTTCCCTGATAATACACGGAATGCTTCTCAATAGGGATTTACTACTGCATTGTTCCATGATTCAGCATTTGTAAGTTTTATTAAAGAGCAAATCTCTATTTTTTGAATTAAATACAACTGAGGGTATGTCAAATTCGGTTACTTGGGATATGAAATCTCTTCAAAGGGGACAGATAATCGCATATTCAGCAGCTTTAAGAAGGGAAACTAAAGCGGAGCTTTTAGTGATTACTAACAGGATTAAAGAAATAGATAAAGTTTACTCAGTATCACCCACTGAAGATTTATGTAAGGAAAGGGTGAAACTTCAAACACAGCACGACTTGCTTTTGACTTCTCCCATTGACCAGCAACTTTTGAAATCTAAAAGTCAATTTTGTATACATGGTGATAAGTCAGATAAATTGTTGGCTGGTCAAAAAGCAACTATGGCTAGAAGGCAGATTGTGAAAATACGAAGAACTGATAGAACTGAAATGTCAGATTGTCAGGAAATTAATAAGGTATTCTTGGATTCCTATTCTAACCTTTACAAATCTGATTTTACAGAACAAAAACACTACTTTTATAAATAAATCCCTGCAAAGATTGAATAAACCCAAAATTTCTTTTCAAGATATGAATACATTAGATGCACCTATTAAACAAAAGGAAATAGCAAGGGCTCTATCCTCTTTTCAATCAGGTAAAGGTCCAGGACCAGATGAATTTACAGTAGAATTTTTTAAAACACTTACTGGAACACTTACACCTCATTTGTGCCAAATTTTCACTGACTGTGTATATTCTGGGGCCCTTCCGAAAACTTTCTATGAGTCATCAATTTCATTAATTCCCAAAAAAAGAAAAAGATTTATCTGAATGTGCCTCTTACAGACCAATTTCCTTATTAAATGTAGATTCTATAATTCTTTCTAAGATTTTGGCCAACAGGCTCGAGAATAGTTTACCTAAGGTTATTTCTAAGGATCAAACTGGATTTATTAAGAATAGATACTCATATATACAGAGATTATTGAATATTATTCTTTCCTCTCCATCTAAAGAAACCGAAGGTATTGTTTCCCTTGATGCAGAGAAAGCCTTTGATAGGGTAGAATGGTCCTATTTATTTGAGGTTTTAGAAAGATTTAATTTTGGTCCAGGTTTTATTTCCGGGACTAAGCTGATCTATCAAGCTCCTATGACGACAGTTATAACTAACAATCAAAAATCTCCTTATTTTAGCTTATATAGAGGTAACCGGCAGGGTTCTCCTCTTAGCCCGCTGTTATTCAACCTGGCTTTAGAACCTCTTGCTATTGCTCTTCAGGACTCCAATAGAGGAGATAAAGTGCATAAGGTTTCACTGCATGCAGATAACTTGTTAGTTTATATTTCAGATCCTAAGAAACCTATTCCTGCTATGTTATCCACATTTTCTGAATGTAGTAGTTTTTCTGGATATGAATTAAATTTGCACAAAAGTCAGTTATTTCCTATTAATAACTACTTGGATCAATATGATTTTTAGCAATTTTTAGCATTGCTAAAAATAACTTCACTTAGCTTGGTGTAAAAATTTCCAAAAATTTTAAAGACCTGTATAAATATAACTTTAATTTTCATTTCATTTAAAAATCTTTACCAATTATTGCTGAAGATTAAGAGAAAAAGATACATTAAGCCAACATTTCATTATGTACAATGAAGAATTAAATTAGCAAATAACTGATTAACAAAGCTAAGCAACGTATCAGTAGTAATAATAAGAAAAAAAGTGTTAAGAATATTTTTGAAAGAAAAAGAAGGAAAAAAAAGAACCCCTACTAACTGGGAAAAAAACAAACAAAAAACCCATTGAGAGCACATCACCAGAGCTGTGCATCATACAAGCTTCCATAGAAAAAACATCAATCTGCCAACTCAAACCCACTTAAAGAAAAATCAGAAGGAGACCATATTAATTAACTCAAATCAGATGATAGTAGTGGGTGAATGAACCCCACCTTTTCTTAGAATCAAATCGAGGATCAGAAGTTCGACTTCTGATTTTCTCCAAACTGAGACATAACATCACTTGGGAAAATCATTGTATCAAAGTAGGAGCGGAAGCCTCTTTCCATTTCAACAAAATAGCCCTTCTGGCCGATAATGTGATGAATGCAATTACATGCTGGTCTGATGGAGGAAGTACCATGAACACATTCAGGGATTATACCAAATAAGACTGTCAATTTATTAGGTTGTAAGTTAATTTTTATGACTTTAGAAATAGACTTCCAAAAATGAGTATGCGCAACAGGTACTTTCTAAATGGTCTCCAATGACATTGACATTAATCGGTCAAATTAATGCTATTAAAATGATAGTGTTATCGAAGTTTCTACATGTATTCCAAGCAATCCCTTCTTTTGTTCCTAAACTGTTTTTTGATAGAATAGACTCTCAAATTCTATCATACATTTGGAATAATAAAAATCCTATATTGAGTAAACACTTATTGCAGAAATTTAAAAAAGCATGGTGATATGGATTTGCCAAGTTTTAGAATGTATTACTGGGCAATTAATATTTGCTATATCTCTTTTTGGATTCATTTCTCAGTCATACATGATTGTCCTTTATGGGTGGATTTGGACAAAAACTCGGTGAAGGGATATTCCTCGGCCTCTTTACTGGGAGTTCCTCTTCCTTTTCTGCTTTCTAAGATTGGTAGTCGAGACCTCAATCCCATTATTAAACATACATTAAGAATTCTGTTTCAGTTTCGTAGATTCTTTGAGTTTAATAATTTTGCTCTTTCTAGTAAAATCCATGTCAATTATTTTTTAAACCATCAATTTCTGATCAAAGCTTTTTATTTTGGAAAACCAGAGGAACAATAACTTCTTTAGAGTTGTTTATTTGGGATTGTTTTTTTTTTGTAATTTATTTTTTATTGAAGTTCATCAAACAAACATTTCCATAAGGTGTATGTCAGACATTGTACATATATATCATATAATCATATAGATCACAAATCTCCACAAAGTACTTATCTGGGGTATACACTTATAGAAAAGAGTGGAAAGAAAAAACAAGCAAAAGGGAAGAACTATGTACAAGTAGGGAGTGATCTTTTTTACAACAGATTCATTGACTTGTGAGAATAATATCAGGCCTATGAGGCATTACGTAGTTAAACCATTTTTCCCAGTATGAATCAAATTGTTCCAGCTTGTGATTAACAGATGCTGTTATCTTCTCCATTTTGTAAATGTCCATTGTAATTTCCATCCATGTATTTAAAGTTGGGCTCTCCTGTGATAACCATTTCCTAGAAAGAGTCTTTTTACCAGTCACCAACAGTATATTCATTAAATATTTATCTCTTTTCAACCATTCTTGAAGTATCCAAAATATATATCCAGAATATATGGTCTTACTCTCCAAGGCTAGTTGACATTTAAAAATGTCTTGTAGGGCATTGTGTATCCCCCTCCAATAGTTTTTGATAACAGGGCAGTCCCAAAAAAATATGATAATGATTTGCATTTTGATTTCCACAATTTCTCCAGCAAACAGGGAGGTTACTATCATAATGGGATTTCTGAGAGGGTATAATACAATATCTTATCAAGTTTTGCCATCCAAACTCCCTCCGTTTCTGTGAACTGGAACACTTCCATTGATATCTCCATATTGTTGTCCATTCTTCCTCAGATATAATTATCCCTCCTTCCTTCTCCCATTTTGTTTTAATGTATGAAGTCGAATGTGTTTTAAGATTTGACAAACCCCTTATACATTCTTGAAATGATTCTACTACCATTATCTGAATTATATGTTTTTCTAAAGAGCTCTATCAAGCTTACCTTGGTTACATTTTTAAGTGTCTTATTAACATATTGTCGCATCTGTAAATACCGATAAAAATCTTGTTTTACTAATGTGTTTCTCTTTAAGCATTTCAAAATTGCTTTACAGTGTTCCTTCTTCCATTATGTTGCAAAGATCTGCTATTCCTTTAGCTGTCCAGACCTTAAATCTAGAATCAATTTATTTGGTGTAAAATCCGAGTCATATGCACACCATTTAAGAATCTCTCCCTCTAGATTATATTCTTTTATAGTAGTTTTCCATATTCTAAGAGTCAATTTCACCCATGGGTTATCAATAGTATTTATGTACCTTTGCAGGTTGTTATCAGACAAAATTGCTTGTACGGGGATGGGAAGTACCCGCTCCTCAAAGTTTTTCCATTGAGCGTATGATGGGTTACACCAACATATCACAGCTCTCAACTGTGCTGCAAAATAATAATCTCTAAGAGAAGGTAGGCCTTAAGGGGGATTGGTTGAGGTCTTTCACTCAGTCAGTGGACAAATATGACCTACCTAATGCACAATTTTTTTTAGACATTTACAAATTCAGAATTTTATACGTAGTTTACCTCCAAATTTTCCCTTGGCTTATTCACCCAATATAATAGATACACTTTTTCAGGTTAAACCGTTTCAAAAAGGACTGATAGGTATAATTTGTAAATGGTTATTGAATTTGCGTATGGTATCTAATGATAAAATTAAAGCTGCGTGGGAAATGGAATTTCGAGAGTCACTCTCAGATAATCAATGGAATAAAATTTTTCATTTGGTAAATACTTCATCCATTCGTGCTCTCATGCATTGATACAGTTCCAGGCAGTGCGTCGGGCGCATATGTCAAAGGACAGATTATCCCATATCTTTTCCAATATTAATCCTATTTATGACAGATGTAATATTGAGGTGGCTACTTTAACACATACGTTTCGGTCTTGTATCAAGATAGATAATTTTTGGAAAGAAGTCTTTAAAACCTCATCAAGAGTCCTGAATTTGGACCTACAACCGAATTTACTGACAGCAATTTCTGAGATCATTCCATTGGAAGCAGGATTTATTCCTGTTTCCACCCAACGGATGATAGCTTTACAACTTTATTGGCTCCGAGAGACATTTTGCTTAAATGGAAGGACTCTAATCCACCTACTGTTATTCACTGGATGACCTCCATTACGCCCTGTTCAAGTTTAGAGAAAATAAGAAGCCGGACATTTGATACATCCTTTAAATTTGAGGAAACTTGGTGACCTTCTATTCAATATTTTCATTTGATTTGATTTATGACGCTTCCAGTTAGCTTCTCGAGATGTTGGAGTTGATCAGAAAGTTTCTCTTTTTTCTTGCTTCCACTCTCAGTTTGAGCTGCCCAGTTCCTTTCTTTCTTTCTTTTTTGTTTTGTGGGTTTTTTAACCGTATATAGAAATTATAAAAGTTTCTTTATCTTCTTTCTTCTTTTCATGGAATGATAAGAGGAGAATCGATTATCTTTTTCTTTATTACATACTATTAGATTAATACAATGTATGACATTGATAATGTTTATTTTACTTTTTATATGAATTGTTATTGATATAGGTATTTGAGATAATTCCCCTCTTGTTTATATATATGTATATTTTTAAATTAATAAAAAGATTGATAAAGAAAAGAAAGAAAGAAATAATTTGTACCATTAATACATCACATTGGGCTTCAGTATATAAAATGCTTCAAACACTGCCTTTCTGAGACACCGCTGTTACGTACTCGTGATACATGACAGTGGTGCCCTTGTCATGTGACTGGGGTTGATTGTGTGTCTTCAGGCTTCTGTACCTCCTACCTGATGGTAACAGTGAGAAAAGGGCATGTCCTGGGTGCTGGGGGGGTCACTAATGATGGACGCTGCCTTTCTGAGACACCGCTCCCTGAAGATGTCCTGGGTACTTTGTAGGCTCGTACCCGAGATGGAGCCGACTAGATTTACAACCCTTTATAACTGCGTCGATATGTTGGGGCCAGGTTAGATCCACAGAGATGTTGACACCCAGGAACTTGAGGCTGCTCACTCCCTCCGCTTCTGACCCCTCCGTGAGGATTGGGATGTGTTCCTTCGTCCGACCCTTCCTGAAGTCCACAATCAGCTCTGTGGTCTGACTGACGCCGAGTGCCAGGTTGTCGCTGCGGCGCCTCGCCACGAGATGGCGCAGCTTCTCATTTGAGTGTATTTGTGGACGCGAGAAATCTATTAAAACCCTATTCTTCATTCTCTTATTGGCGTCCCTTCTGCCGGCCCTCACTCCCCAACCTTATCATCCACTGAACGAGCTGATCTGCAGAATGGCGACAGCCTGCTCGCTCGACGTGTACCCTCGCCCCTCTCGATGCACTGTCCCCTCTCTCGACGTGTCCCCGCGCCCCTCTCGATGCACCGTCCCCTCTCTCGACGTGTACCCTCGCCCCTCTCGATGCACTGTCCCCTCTCTCGACGTGTACCCTCGCCCCTCTCGATGCACTGTCCCCTCTCTCGACGTGTACCATCGCCCCTCCCGATGCACTGTCCCCTCTCTCGACGTGTACCCTCGCCCCTCTCGATGCACTGTCCCCTCTCTCGACGTGTACCCTCGCCCCTCCCGAAGCACTGTCCCCTCTCTCGACGTGTACCCTCGCCCCTCTCGATGCACTGTCCCCTCTCTCGACGTGTCCCCTCGCCCCTCTCGATGCACCGTCCCCTCTCTCGACGTGTACCCTCGCCCCTCTCGATGCACTGTCCCCTCTCTCGACGTGTACCATCGCCCCTCCCGATGCACTGTCCCCTCTCTCGACGTGTACCCTCGCCCCTCTCGATGCACTGTCCCCTCTCTCGACGTGTCCCCTCGCCCCTCTCGATGCACTGTCCCCTCTGTCGACGTGTCCCCTCGCCCCTCTCGATGCACTGTCCCCTCTCTCGACGTGTACCCTCGCCCCTCTCGATGCAATGTCCCCTTGCCCCTCTCGACGTGTACTCTCGCCCCTCTCGATGCACCGTCCCCTCTCTCGATGTGTACCCTCGCCCCTCTCGATGCACCGTCCCCTTGCCCCTCTCGACGTGTACCCTCGCCCCTCTCGATGCACTGTCCCCTCTCTCGACGTGTACTCTCGCCCCTCTCGATGCACTGTCCCCTCTCTCGACGTGTACTCTCGCCCCTCTCGATGCACTGTCCCCTCTCTCGACGTGTACCCTCGCCCCTCTCGATGCACTGTCCCCTTGCCCCTCTCGACGTGTACTCTCGCCCCTCTCGATGCACTGACCCCTCTGTCGACGTGTCCCCTCGCCCCTCTCGATGCACTGTCCCCTCTCTCGACGTGTACCCTCGCCCCTCTCGATGCACTGTCCCCTTGCCCCTCTCGACGTGTACTCTCGCCCCTCTCGATGCACTGTCCCCTCTGTCGACGTGTACCCTCGCCCCTCTCGATGCACTGTCCCCTCTCTCGACGTGTACCCTCGCCCCTCTCGATGCACTGTCCCCTCTCTCGACGTGTCCCCTCGCCCCTCTCGATGCACCGTCCCCTCTCTCGACGTGTACCCTCGCCCCTCTCGATGCACTGTCCCCTTGCCCCTCTCGACGTGTACCCTCGCCCCTCCCGATGCACTGTCCCCTCTCTCGACGTGTACCCTCGCCCCTCCCGATGCAGTGTCCCCTTGCCCCACTCGACGTGTACCCTCGCCCCTCTCGATGCACTGTCCCCTCTGTCGACGTGTCCCCTCGCCCCTCTCGATGCACTGTCCCCTCTCTCGACGTGTACCCTCGCCCCTCCCGAAGCACTGTCCCCTCTCTCGACGTGTACCCTCGCCCCTCTCGATGCACCGTCCCCTCTCTCGACGTGTACCCTCGCCCCTCTCGATGCACCGCCCCTCTCTCGACGTGTACTCACGCCCCTCTCAATGCACTGTCCCCTCTCTCGACGTGTACCCTCGCCTCTCTCGATGCACCGTCCCCTCTCTCGATGTGTACCCTCGCCCCTCTCGATGCACTGTCCCCTCTCTCGACGTGTACTCTCGCCCCTCTCGATGCACTGTCCCCTCTCTCGACGTGTACCCTCGCCCCTCTCGATGCACCGTCCCCTCTCTCGACGTGTACTCTCGCCCCTCTCGATGCACTGTCCCCTCTCTCGACGTGTACTCTCGCCCCTCTCGATGCACTGTCCCCTCTCTCGACGTGTACTCTCGCCCCTCTCGATGCACTGTCCCCTCTCTCGACGTGTACTCTCGCCCCTCTCGATGCACTGTCCCCTCTCTGGACGTGTACCCTCGCCCCTCTCGATGCACTGTCCCCTCTCTGGACGTGTACCCTCGCCCCTCTCGATGCACTGTCCCCTCTCTCGACGTGTACCCTCGCCCCTCTCGATGCACTGTCCCCTCTCTCGACGTGTACCCTCGCCCTCTCGATGCACCGTCCCTTCTCTCGACGTGTACTCTCGCCCCTCTCGATGCACCGTCCCCTTGCCCCTCTCGACGTGTACTCTCGCCCTTCTCGATGCACCGTCCCCTCTCTCGACGTGTACTCTCGCCCCTCTCGATGCACTGTCCCCTTGCCCCTCTCGACGTGTACCCTCGCCCCTCCCGATGCACCGTCCCCTCTCTCGACGTGCACTCTCGCCCCTCTCGATGCACCGTCCCCTCTCTCGACGTGTACCCTCGCCCCTCTCGATGCACTGTCCCCTCTCTCGACGTGTACCCTCGCCCTCCCGATGCACTGTCCCCTCTCTCGACGTGTCCCCTCGCCCCTCTCGATGCACCGTCCCCTCTCTCGACGTGTACCCTCGCCCCTCTCGATGCACTGTCCCCTTGCCCCTCTCGACGTGTACCCTCGCCCCTCCCGATGCACTGTCCCCTCTCTCGACGTGTACCCTCGCCCCTCCCGATGCACTGTCCCCTTGCCCCTCTCGACGTGTACCCTCGCCCCTCTCGATGCACTGTCCCCTCTGTCGACGTGTCCCCTCGCCCCTCTCGATGCACTGTCCCCTCTCTCGACGTGTACCCTCGCCCCTCTCGATGCACCGTCCCCTCTCTCGACGTGTACCCTCGCCCCTCTCGATGCACTGTCCCCTCTCTCGACGTGTACTCTCGCCCCTCTCGATGCACCGTCCCCTCTCTCGACGTGTACTCTCGCACCTCTCGATGCACTGTCCCCTCTCTCGACGTGTACTCTCGCCCCTCTCGATGCACTGTCCCCTCTCTGGACGTGTACCCTCGCCCCTCTCGATGCACTGTCCCCTCTCTGGACGTGTACCCTCGCCCCTCTCGATGCACTGTCCCCTCTCTCGACGTGTACCCTCGCACCTCTCGATGCACTGTCCCCTCTCTCGACGTGTACCCTCGCCCTCTCGATGCACCGTCCCTTCTCTCGACGTGTACTCTCGCCCCTCTCGATGCACCGTCCCCTTGCCCCTCTCGACGTGTACTCTCGCCCTTCTCGATGCACCGTCCCCTCTCTCGACGTGTACTCTCGCCCCTCTCGATGCACTGTCCCCTTGCCCCTCTCGACGTGTACCCTCGCCCCTCCCGATGCACTGTCCCCTCTCTCGACGTGTACTCTCGCCCCTCTCGATGCACTGTCCCCTCTCTCGACGTGTACTCTCACCCCTCTCGATGCACCGTCCCCTCTCTCGACGTGTACCCTCGCCCCTCTCGATGCACTGTCCCCTCTCTCGACGTGTATCCTCGCCCCTCTCGATGCACCGTCCCCTCTCTCGACGTGTACTCTCGCCCCTCTCGATGCTCTGTCCCCTCTCTCGACGTGTACTCTCGCCCCTCTCGATGCACTGTCCCCTCTCTCGACGTGTACTCTCGCCCCTCTCGATGCACTGTCCCCTCTCTCGACGTGTACTCACGCCCCTCTCGATGCACCGTCCCCTCTCTCGACGTGTACCCTCGCCCTCCCGATGCACTGTCCCCTCTCTCGACGTGTCCCCTCGCCCCTCTCGATGCACTGTCCCCTCTCTCGACGTGTACTCTCGCCCCTCTCGATGCACCGTCCCCTCTCTCGACGTGTACCCTCGCCCCTCTCGATGCACTGTCCCCTTGCCCCTCTCGACGTGTACCCTCGCCCCTCCCGATGCACTGTCCCCTCTCTCGACGTGTACCCTCGCCCCTCTCGATGCACCGTCCCCTCTCTCGACGTGTACCCTCGCCCCTCTCGATGCACCGTCCCTTCTCTCGACGTGTACCCTCGCCCCTCTCGATGCACCGTCCCCTCTCTCGACGTGTACCCTCGCCCCTCTCGATGCACCGTCCCTTCTCTCGACGTGTACCCTCGCCCCTCCCGATGCACTGTCCCCTCTCTCGACGTGTACCCTCGCCCCTCTCGATGCACTGTCCCCTCTCTCGACGTGTACCCTCGCCCCTCTCGATGCACTGTCCCCTCTCTCGACGTGTACCCTCGCCCCTCTCGATGCACCGTCCCCTCTCTCGACGTGTACCCTCGCCCCTCTCGATGCACTGTCCCCTCTCTGGACGTGTACTCTCGCCCCTCTCGATGCACTGTCCCCTCTCTCGACGTGTACCCTCGCCCTCTCGATGCACCGTCCCCTCTCTCGACGTGTACCCTCGCCCCTCTCGATGCACCGTCCCCTTGACCCTCTCGACGTGTACTCTCGCCCCTCTCGATGCACTGTCCCCTCTCTCGACGTGTACTCTCGCCCCTCTCGATGCACTGTCCCCTCTCTCGACGTGTACCCTCGCCCCTCTCGATGCACTGTCCCCTCTCTGGACGTGTACTCTCGCCCTCTCGATGCACCGTCCCCTCTCTGGACGTGTACCCTCGCCCCTCTCGATGCACTGTCCCCTCTCTGGACGTGTACTCTCGCCCCTCTCGATGCACCGTCCCCTCTCTGGACGTGTACCCTCGCCCCTCTCGATGCACTGTCCCCTCTCTCGACGTGTACTCTCGCCCTTCTCGATGCACTGTCCCCTTGCCCCTCTCGACGTGTACTCTCGCCCCTCTCGATGCACTGTCCCCTCTCTCGACGTGTACTCTCGCCCCTCTCGATGCACTGTCCCCTCTCTCGACGTGTACTCTCGCCCCTCTCGATGCACTGTCCCCTCTCTCGACGTGTACTCTCGCCCCTGTCGATGCACTGTCCCCTCTCTGGACGTGTACCCTCGCCCCTCTCGATGCACTGTCCCCTCTCTCGACGTGTACTCTCGCCCCTCTCGATGCACTGTCCCCTCTCTGGACGTGTACCCTCGCCCCTCTCGATGCACTGTCCCCTCTCTCGACGTGTACCCTCGCCCCTCTCGATGCACCGTCCCCTTGCCCCTCTCGACGTGTACTCTCGCCCCTCTCGATGCACCGTCCCCTTGCCCCTCTCGACGTGTACCATCGCCCCTCCCGATGCACTGTCCCCTCTCTCGACGTGTATCCTCGCCCCTCTCGATGCACCGTCCCCTCTCTCGACGTGTACCCTCGCCCCTCTCGATGCACTGTCCCCTTGCCCCTCTCGACGTGTACCCTCGCCCCTCTCGATGCACCGTCCCCTCTCTCGACGTGTACCCTCGCCCTCTCGATGCACCGTCCCCTCTCTCGACGTGTACCCTCGCCCCTCTCGATGCACTGTCCCCTTGCCCCTCTCGACGTCTACTCTCGCCCCTCTCGATGCACTGTCCCCTCTCTCGACGTGTACCCTCGCCCCTCTCGATGCACTGTCCCCTCTCTCGACGTGTACCCTCGCCCCTCTCGATGCACTGTCCCCTCTCTCGACGTGTACCCTCGCCCCTCTCGATGCACTGTCCCCTCTCTCGACGTGTACCCTCGCCCTCCCGATGCACTGTCCCCTCTCTCGACGTGTCCCCTCGCCCCTCTCGATGCACCGTCCCCTCTCTCGACGTGTACCCTCGCCCCTCTCGATGCACTGTCCCCTTGCCCCTCTCGACGTGTACCCTCGCCCCTCCCGATGCACTGTCCCCTCTCTCGACGTGTACCCTCGCCCCTCCCGATGCACTGTCCCCTTGCCCCTCTCGACGTGTACCCTCGCCCCTCTCGATGCACTGTCCCCTCTGTCGACGTGTCCCCTCGCCCCTCTCGATGCACTGTCCCCTCTCTCGACGTGTACCCTCGCCCCTCCCGAAGCACTGTCCCCTCTCTCGACGTGTACCCTCGCCCCTCTCGATGCACCGTCCCCTCTCTCGACGTGTACCCTCGCCCCTCTCGATGCACCGTCCCCTCTCTCGACGTGTACTCTCGCCCCTCTCGATGCACCGTCCCCTCTCTCGACGTGTACCCTCGCCCCTCTCGATGCACTGTCCCCTCTCTCGACGTGTACTCACGCCCCGCTCAATGCACTGTCCCCTCTCTCGACGTGTACCCTCGCCTCTCTCGATGCACCGTCCCCTCTCTCGACGTGTACCCTCGCCCCTCTCGATGCACTGTCCCCTCTCTCGACGTGTACCCTCGCCCCTCTCGATGCACCGTCCCCTCTCTCGACGTGTACTCTCGCCCCTCTCGATGCACTGTCCCCTCTCTCGACGTGTACCCTCGCCTCTCTCGATGCACCGTCCCCTCTCTCGACGTGTACCCTCGCCCCTCTCGATGCACTGTCCCCTCTCTCGACGTGTACCCTCGCCCCTCTCGATGCACCGTCCCCTCTCTCGACGTGTACTCTCGCCCCTCTCGATGCACTGTCCCCTCTCTCGACGTGTACCCTCGCCTCTCTCGATGCACTGTCCCCTTGCCCCTCTCGACGTCTACTCTCGCCCCTCTCGATGCACTGTCCCCTCTCTCGACGTGTACCCTCGCCTCTCTCGATGCACTGTCCCCTTGCCCCTCTCGACGTCTACTCTCGCCCCTCTCGATGCACTGTCCCCTCTCTCGACGTGTACTCTCGCCCCTCTCGATGCACTGTCCCCTCTCTCGACGTGTACCCTCGCCCCTCTCGATGCACCGTCCCCTCTCCCGACGTGTACCCTCGCCCCTCTCGATGCACTGTCCCCTCTCCCGACGTGTACCCTCGCCCCTCTCGATGCACTGTCCCTGTCCCCTCCAACTCCAGCACGGACACTCGCCCCAAGAGAGAACTCTCACCCTCCGCCTTCTCCTTGCATAAGAGATCTGTCCCTTTCCCCACCGCGCAGGTCCCTCTGATACGCCTCGCCACTAGATGGCGCACCTTATCATCCACTGAAGGAGCTGATCTGCACCGCTGACGCCCGCCCCTCCTGTGCTCATTGTGGGACCCGGATCACCGGCGCCCTCTGCTGGGGAGAGTGGGCAGGGCAGAACCAGTGGGACAGGGAGTGTGTGTTCGGGTGGGTGGCCGGGGCGAGGGTACACGTCGAGAGAGGGGACAGTGCATCGAGAGGGGCGAGGGTACACGTCGAGAGGGGACAGTGCATCGAGAGGGGCGTGAGTACACGTCGAGAGAGGGGACGGTGCATCGGGAGGGGCGAGGGTACACGTCGAGAGAGGGGACGGTGCATCGGGAGGGGCGAGGGTACACGTCGAGAGAGGGGACAGTGCATCGGGAGGGGCGATGGTACACGTCGAGAGAGGGGACAGTGCATCGGGAGGGGCGTGAGTACACGTCGAGAGAGGGGACGGTGCATCGAGAGGGGCGAGGGTACACGTCGAGAGAGGGGACAGTGCATCGAGAGGGGCGTGAGTACACGTCGAGAGAGGGGACGGTGCATCGAGAGGGGCGAGGGTACACGTCGAGAGAGGGGACAGTGCATCGGGAGGGGCGAGGGTACACGTCGAGAGAGGGGACAGTGCATCGAGAGGGGCGTGAGTACACGTCGAGAGGGGCAAGGGGACAGTGCATCGAGAGGGGCGAGGGTACACGTCGAGAGAGGGGACGGTGCATCGAGAGGGCGAGGGTACACGTCGAGAGAGGGGACAGTGCATCGAGAGGGGCGAGGGTACACGTCGAGAGAGGGGACAGTGCATCGAGAGGGGCGAGGGTACACGTCGAGAGAGGGGACAGTGCATCGGGAGGGGCGAGGGTACACGTCGAGAGAGGGGACAGTGCATCGAGAGGGGCGAGGGTACACGTCGAGAGAGGGGACAGTGCATCGGGAGGGGCGAGGGTACACGTCGAGAGAGGGGACGGTGCATCGAGAGGGGCGAGGGTACACGTCGAGAGAGGGGACAGTGCATCGGGAGGGGCGAGGGTACACGTCGAGAGAGGGGACAGTGCATCGAGAGGGGCGAGGGTACACGTCGAGAGAGGGGACAGTGCATCGAGAGGGGCGAGGGTACACGTCGAGAGAGGGGACAGTGCATCGAGAGGGGCGAGGGTACACGTCGAGAGAGGGGACAGTGCATCGAGAGGGGCAAGGGGACAGTGCATCGAGAGGGGCGAGGGTACACCTAGAGAGAGGGGACAGTGCATCGGGAGGGGCGAGGGTACACGTCGAGAGAGGGGACAGTGCATCGAGAGGGGCGAGGGTACACGTCGAGAGAGGGGACAGTGCATCGAGAGGGGCGAGGGTACACGTCGAGAGAGGGGACAGTGCATCGAGAGGGGCAAGGGGACAGTGCATCGAGAGGGGCGAGGGTACACGTCGAGAGAGGGGACAGTGCATCGGGAGGGGCGAGGGGACACGTCGAGAGGGGCAAGGGGACAGTGCATCGAGAGGGGCAAGGGGACAGTGCATCGAGAGGGGCGATGGTACACGTCGAGAGAGGGGACAGTGCATCGAGAGGGGCGAGGGTACACGTCGAGAGAGGGGACGGTGCATCGAGAGGGGCGAGGGTATACGTCGAGAGAGGGGACGGTGCATCGAGAGGGGCGAGGGGACACGTCGAGAGAGGGGACAGTGCATCGAGAGGGGCGAGGGTACACGTCGAGAGGGGCAAGGGGACAGTGCATCGAGAGGGGCGAGGGGACACGTCGAGAGAGGGGACAGTGCATCGAGAGGGGCGAGGGTACACGTCGAGAGGGGCAAGGGGACAGTGCATCGAGAGGGGCGAGGGTACACGTCGAGAGGGGCAAGGGGACGGTGCATCGAGAGGGGCGAGGGTACACGTCGAGAGGGGCAAGGGGACAGTGCATCGAGAGGGGCGAGGGTACACGTCGAGAGGGGCAAGGGGACAGTGCATCGAGAGGGGCGAGGGGACACGTCGAGAGAGGGGACAGTGCATCGAGAGGGGCGAGAGTACACGTCGAGAGGGGCAAGGGGACAGTGCATCGAGAGGGGCGAGGGTACACGTCGAGAGAAGGGACAGTGCATCGAGAGGGGCGAGAGTACACGTCGAGAGAGGGGACAGTGCATCGAGAGGGGCGAGGGTACACGTCGAGAGAGGGGACGGTGCATCGAGAGGGGCGAGGGTACTCGTCGAGAGAGGGGACGGTGCATCGAGAGGGGCGAGGGTACACGTCGAGAGAAGGGACGGTGCATCGAGAGGGGCGAGGGTACACGTCGAGAGAGGGGACAGTGCATCGAGAGGGGCGAGGGTACTCGTCGAGAGAGGGGACGGTGCATCGAGAGGGGCGAGGGTACACGTCGAGAGAAGGGACGGTGCATCGAGAGGGGCGAGGGTACACGTCGACAGAGGGGACAGTGCATCGAGAGGGGCGAGGGTACACGTCGAGAGAGGGGACAGTGCATCGAGAGGGGCGAGGGTACACGTCGAGAGAGGGGACAGTGCATCGAGAGGGGCAAGGGGACAGTGCATCGAGAGGGGCGAGGGTACACGTCGAGAGAGGGGACAGTGCATCGGGAGGGGCGAGGGGACACGTCGAGAGGGGCAAGGGGACAGTGCATCGAGAGGGGCAAGGGGACAGTGCATCGAGAGGGGCGAGGGTACACGTCGAGAGAGGGGACAGTGCATCGAGAGGGGCGAGGGTACACGTCGAGAGAGGGGACAGTGCATCGGGAGGGGCGATGGTACACGTCGAGAGAGGGGACAGTGCATCGAGAGGGGCGAGGGTACACGTCGAGAGAGGGGACGGTGCATCGAGAGGGGCGAGGGTATACGTCGAGAGAGGGGACGGTGCATCGAGAGGGGCGAGGGGACACGTCGAGAGAGGGGACAGTGCATCGAGAGGGGCGAGGGTACACGTCGAGAGGGGCAAGGGGACAGTGCATCGAGAGGGGCGAGGGGACACGTCGAGAGAGGGGACAGTGCATCGAGAGGGGCGAGGGTACACGTCGAGAGGGGCAAGGGGACAGTGCATCGAGAGGGGCGAGGGTACACGTCGAGAGGGGCAAGGGGACGGTGCATCGAGAGGGGCGAGGGTACACGTCGAGAGGGACAAGGGGACAGTGCATCGAGAGGGGCGAGGGTACACGTCGAGAGGGGCAAGGGGACAGTGCATCGAGAGGGGCGAGGGGACACGTCGAGAGAGGGGACAGTGCATCGAGAGGGGCGAGAGTACACGTCGAGAGGGGCAAGGGGACAGTGCATCGAGAGGGGCGAGGGTACACGTCGAGAGAAGGGACGGTGCATCGAGAGGGGCGAGGGTACTCGTCGGGAGAGGGGACAGTGCATCGAGAGGGGCGAGGGTACACGTCGACAGAGGGGACAGTGCATCGAGAGGGGCGAGGGTACACGTCGAGCGAGCAGGCTGTCGCCATTCTGCAGATCAGCTCGTTCAGTGGATGATAAGGTTGGGGAGTGAGGGCCGGCAGAAGGACGCCAATAAGAGAATGAAGAATAGGGTTTTAATTGATTTCTCGCGTCCACAAATACACTCAAATGAGAAGCTGCGCCATCTCGTGGCGAGGCGCCGCAGCGACAACCTGGCACTCGGCGTCAGTCAGACCACAGAGCTGATTGTGGACTTCAGGAAGGGTCGGACGAAGGAACACATCCCAATCCTCACGGAGGGACCAGAAGAGGAGAGGGTGAGCAGCCTCAAGTTCCTGGGTGTCAACATCTCTGTGGATCTAACCTGGCCCCAACATATCGACGCAGTTATAAAGAAGGCAAGACAGTGGCTGTACTTCACTAAGAGCTTGAAGAGATTTGGTTTGTCAACTAAAACACTGGAAATCTTCTATAGATGTACCGTGGAGAGCATTCTGACAGGCTGCATCACTGTCTGGTATGGAGGGGCTACTGCACAGGACCGAAAGAAGCTGCAGAAGGTTGTAAATCTAGTCGGCTCCATCTCGGGTACCAGCCTACAAAGTACCCAGGACATCTTCAGGGAGCGGTGTCTCAGAAAGGCAGCGTCCGTTATTGAGGGCCTCCAGCACCCAGGACATGCCCTTTTCTCACTGTTACCATCAGGTAGGAGGTACAGACGCCTGAAGACACACACTCAGCGATTCAGGAACAGCTTCTTCCCCTCTGCCGTCCGATTCCGAAATGGACAATGAACCCGTGAAAACTACCTCACTTTTTTAATATATATTACTGTTTTTGAACAATGTTTAATCTTCTCAATATACCTCTACTGTAACTGACTTACTTATTTATTATCATTTTATTTTTTTCTTCTTGATTATGTATCGCATTGAACTGCTGCTGCTATGTTAACAAATGTCACCACACACACCGGTGATAATGAACCTGATTCTGATCATTTCTTTTCTTTACTCCAATCTCATTGACTTTTTGCTTTCCTTTCGATATTTCATCGTTTATAAAACTCTAATAAAGTGTTTTTTTTTTGTTTTTGAACATGAGTACAGTGTCTCCTTTGAGTTGTTGAATCAGGAGAGAACACAGAACAAGTTTTTAAATAAGTTTTATACCCCTCTGTAAGGTCACCCCTGGGGCTCCTACGCTCCGAGGAATGAAGTCCCAACCGGCCCGACCTCTCCATAACTCAGTCCCCCGGTCCGAGCAACATCCTCGTGAACCTCCTCAGCCACTCTTTCTGCCTAAGTGGTCTCCAGCCCTTTGCAGAGGCAGCAAAACTGAACAGAGAACTCTGAATGTGCCCTCAGCAACGTCTCGCACGATTAAACAGAAGTCACAGAGGTGTCGAGAAAACAACCTCTCCCTCAATGTCGTTAAAAAACAAAGGAGCTGGTTATGGACTACAGGAGGAATGGAGACAGGCTCGCCCCTATTGGCATCAATGGATCTGGGGTTGAGAGGGTGAACAGCCTCAAGTTCCTCAGCATTAATATCACCGAGGATCTCTCGTGGCCTGTACATACCAGCTGTGTGGTGGAAAAGCACAACAGCACCTCTTTCACCTCAGATGGTTGAGGAAGTTTGGTATGAACCCACAAGTCCTTTCTACAGGGGCACAATTGAGAGCACCCTGACTGGCTGCATCACTGCCTGGTATGGGAACTGTACTTCCCTCAATCGCAGGACTCTGCAGAGAGTGGTGCGGACAGCCCAGTGCATCTGTGGATGTGAACTTCCCACTACTCAGGACATTTACAGTGACAGGTGTATAAAAAGGGCCTGAAGGATCATTGGGGACCCGAGTCACCCCAATCACAAACTGTTCCAGCCGCTACCATCCGGGAAACGGTACCACAGCATAAAAGCCAGGACCGACAGGCTCCGGGACAGCTTCTTCCACCAGGCCATCAGACTGATTAATTCACACTGATACAACTGTATTTCTATGTTATATTGACTGTCCTGGTGTACATACTATTTATTACAAATTACTGTATATTGCACATTGCCCCTTCAGACGGAGACGTAACGTAAAGG
>NW_026780405.1:0-37305 GCF_030144855.1 Hypanus sabinus | reverse complement strand
ACTGAGGTGGGGTGTGGGGGACCAGAGAGAGTTAGAGAGATGATGAGGGGTGTAATAGCAGGAGGGAGGGGGTCAGAGAGATTGAGGAGGGGTGTGGGGGACCAGGCGGAGTTAAAGAGATGATGAGGGGTGTAATAGCAGGAGGGAGGGGGTCAGAGAGACTGAGGAGGGGTGTGCGGGACCAGGGGGAGTTAGAGAGTTGATGAGGGGTGTAATTGCAGGAGGGGGTCAGAGAGATTGAGGAGGGCTGTGGGGGACCAAGGGGAGTTAGAGAGCTGATGAGGGGTGTAATAGCAGGAGGCCGTCAGAGACATTGAGGAGGGGTGTGGGGGACCAGGGGGAGTTAGAGAAATTATGAGGGGTGTAATAGCAGGAGGGAGGGGGTCACAGAGACTGAGGAGGGGTGTGGTGGACCAGGGGGAGTTACAGAGATGATGAGGTGTGTAATAGCATGAGGGAGGGGGTCAGAGAGATTGAGGAGGGGTGTAGGGGACCAGGGGGAGTTAGAGAAATGGTGAGGGGTGTAATAGCAGGAGGGGGTCAGAGAGATTGAGGAGGGGTGTTGGGGACCAGGGGGAGTTAGAGAGATGATGAGGGGTGTAAAAGCAGGAGGGAGGGGGTCAGAGAGACTGAGGAGGGGTGTGGGGGACCAGTGGGAGTTAGAGAGATGATTAGGGGTGTAATAGCAGGAGGGAGGGGGTCAGAGAGATTGAGGAGGGGTGTGAGGGACCAGGGGGAGTTAGAGAGATGATGAGGGGTGTAATAGCAGGAGGGAGGGGGTCAGACAGATTGAGGTCGTGTGTGGGGGACCAGGGGGAGTTAGAGAGATGATGAGGGGTGTAATAGCAGGAGGGAGGGGGGTCATTGAGGAGGGGTGTAGGGGACCAGGGGGAGTTAGAGAGATGATGAGGTGTGTAATAGCAGGAGGCCGTCAGAGACATTGAGGAGGGGTGTGGGGGACCAGGGGGAGTTAGAGAAATTATGAGGGGTGTAATAGCAGGAGGGAGGGGGTCACAGAGACTGAGGAGGGGTGTGGGGGACCAGGGGGAGTTAGAGAGCTGATGAGGGGTGTAATAGCAGGAGGGGGTCAGAGAGATTGAGGAGGGCTGTGGGGGACCAAGGGGAGTTAGAGAGCTGATGAGGGGTGTAATAGCAGGAGGCGGTCAGAGACATTGAGGAGGGGTGTGGGGGACCAGGGGGAGTTAGAGAAATTATGAGGGGTGTAATAGCAGGAGGGAGGGGGTCACAGAGACTGAGGAGGGGTGTGGGGGACCAGGGGGAGTTAGAGAGATGATGAGGGGTGTAATAGCAGGAGGGAGGGGGTCAGAGAGATTGAGGAGGGGTGTGGGGGACCAGGGGGAGTTAGAGAGATGATGGGGGTGTAATAGCAGGAGGGAGGGGGTCAGAGAGAATGAGGAGGGGTGTGGGGGACCAGGGGGAGTTAGAGAGATGATGAGGGGTGTAATAGCAGGAGGGAGTGGGTCAGAGAGAATGAGGAGGGGTGTGGGGTACCAGGGGGTGTTAGAGAGATGATGAGGGCTGTAATAGCAGGAGGGATGTGGGGGACCAGGGGGAGTTAGAGAGATGATGAGGGGTGTAATAGCAGGAGGGAGGGGGTCACAGAGACTCAGGAGGGGTGTGGGGGACCAGGGGGAGTTAGAGAGATGATGAGGGGTGTAATAGCAGGAGGGAGTGGGTCAGAGAGAATGAGGAGGGGTGTGGGGTACCAGGGGGTGTTAGAGAGATGATGAGGGCTGTAATAGCAGGAGGGATGTGGGGGACCAGGGGGAGTTAGAGAGATGATGAGGGGTGTAATAGCAGGAGGGAGGGGGTCACAGAGACTGAGGAGGAGTGTGGGGGACCAGGGGGATTTAGAGAGATGATGAGGGGTGTAATAGCAGGAGGGAGGGGGTCAGAGAGACTGAGGAGGGGTGTGGGGGACCAGGGGGAGTTAGAGAGATGATGAGGGGTGTAATAGCAGGAGGGAGGGGGGTCAGAGAGATTGAGGACGGGTGTGGTGGAACAGGGGGAGTTAGAGAGATGATGAGGGGTGTAATAGCAGGAGCGAGGGCGTCAGACAGACTGATGAGGGGTGTGGGGGACCAGGGGGTGTTAGAGAGATGATGAGGGCTGTAATAGCAGGAGGGAGAGGGTCAGAGATATTGAGGAGGGGTGTGGGGGACCAGGGGGAGTTAGAGAGATGATGAGGGGTGTAATAGCAGGAGGGAGGGTGTCAGAGAGATTGAGGAGGGGTGTGTTGGACCAGGGGGAGTTAGAGAGATGATGAGGGGTGTAATAGCAGGAGGGGGCCAGAGAGATTGAGGAGGGGTGTGGGGGAAAAGGGGGATAGAGAGATGATGAGGGATGTAATAGCAGGAGGGAGGGGGGGGGGTCAGAGAGATTGAGGATGGGTGTTGGGGACCAGGGAGAGTTAGAGAGATGACGAGGGGTGTAATAGCAGGAGGGAGAGGGTTACAGAGACTGAGGAGTGGTGTGGGGTACCAGGGAGAGTTAGAGACATGATGAGGGGTGTAATAGCAGGAGGGAGGGGGTCAGAGAGATTGAGGAGGGGTGTAGGGGACCAGGAGGAGTTAGAGAGATGATGATGGGTGTAATAGCAGGAGGGAGGGGGTCACAGAGACTGAGGAGGGGTGTGGGGGACCAGGGGGTGTTAGAGAGATGATGAGGGATGTAATAGCAGGAGGGAGGGGGTCAGAGAGATTGAGGTGGGGTGTGGGGGACCAGGGAGAGTTAGAGAGATGATGAGGGGTGTAATAGCAGGAGGGAGGGGGTCAGAGAGATTGAGGAGGGGTGTGGGGGACCAGGCGGAGTTAGAGAGATGATGAGGGGTCTAATAGCAGGAGGGAGGGGGTCAGAGAGATTGAGGAGGGGTGTGGTGGACCAGGCGGAGTTAAAGAGATGATGAGGGGTGTAATAGCAGGAGGGAGGGGGTCAGAGAGATTGAGGAGGGATGTGGGGGACCAGGCAGAGTTAGAGAGATGATCAGGGGTGTAATAGAAGGAGGGAGGGGGTCAGAGAGACTGAGGTGGGGTGTGGGGGACCAGAGAGAGTTAGAGAGATGATGAGGGGTGTAATAGCAGGAGGGAGGGGGTCAGAGAGATTGAGGAGGGGTGTGGGGGACCAGGCGGAGTTAAAGAGATGATGAGGGGTGTAATAGCAGGAGGGAGGGGGTCAGAGAGACTGAGGAGGGGTGTGCGGGACCAGGGGGAGTTAGAGAGCTGATGAGGGGTGTAATTGCAGGAGGGGGTCAGAGAGATTGAGGAGGGCTGTGGGGGACCAAGGGGAGTTAGAGAGCTGATGAGGGGTGTAATAGCAGGAGGCCGTCAGAGACATTGAGGAGGGGTGTGGGGGACCAGGGGGAGTTAGAGAAATTATGAGGGGTGTAATAGCAGGAGGAGGGGGTCACAGAGACAGAGGAGGGGTGTGGTGGACCAGGGGGAGTTACAGAGATGATGAGGTGTGTAATAGCATGAGGGAGGGGGTCAGAGAGATTGAGGAGGGGTGTGGGGGACCAGTGGGAGTTAGAGAAATGGTGAGGGGTGTAATAGCAGGAGGGGGTCAGAGAGATTGAGGAGGGGTGTTGGGGACCAGGGGGAGTTAGAGAGATGGTGAGGGGTGTAATAGCAGGAGGGGGTCAGAGAGATTGAGGAGGGGTGTTGGGGACCAGGGGGAGTTAGAGAGATGATGAGGGGTGTAAAAGCAGGAGGGAGGGAGTCAGAGAGACTGAGGAGGGGTGTGGGGGACCAGTGGGAGTTAGAGAGATGATTAGGGGTGTAATAGCAGGAGGGAGGGGGTCAGAGAGATTGAGGAGGGGTGTGAGGGACCAGGGGGAGTTAGAGAGATGATGAGGGGTGTAATAGCAGGAGGGAGGGGGTCAGACAGATTGAGGTCGTGTATGGGGGACCAGGGGGAGTTAGAGAGATGATGAGGGGTGTAATAGCAGGAGGGAGGGGGGGTCATTGAGGAGGGGTGTAGGGGAGCAGGGGGAGTTAGAGAGATGATGAGGGGTGTAATAGCAGGAGGGAGGGGGTCACAGAGACTGAGGAGGGGTGTGGGGGACCAGAGAGAGTTAGAGAGATGATGAGGGGTGTAATAGCAGGAGGGAGGGGGTCAGAGAGATTGAGGAGAGGTGTGGGGGACCAGGCAGAGTTAGAGAGATGATGGGGGTGTAATAGCAGGAGGGAGGGGGTCAGAGAGAATGAGGAGGGGTGTGGGGGACCAGGGGGAGTTAGAGAGATGATGAGGGGTGTAATAGCAGGAGGGAGTGGGTCAGAGAGAATGAGGAGGGGTGTGGGGTACCAGGGGGTGTTAGAGAGATGATGAGGGCTGTAATAGCAGGAGGGATGTGGGGGACCAGGGGGAGTTAGAGAGATGATGAGGGGTGTAATAGCAGGAGGGAGGGGGTCACAGAGACTGAGGAGGGGTGTGGGGGACCAGGGGGAGTTAGAGAGATGATGAGGGGTGTAATAGCAGGAGGGAGTGGGTCAGAGAGAATGAGGAGGGGTGTGGGGTACCAGGGGGTGTTAGAGAGATGATGAGGGCTGTAATAGCAGGAGGGATGTGGGGGACCAGGGGAGTTAGAGAGATGATGAGGGGTGTAATAGCAGGAGGGAGGGGGTCACAGAGACTGAGGAGGAGTGTGGGGGACCAGGGGGATTTAGAGAGATGATGAGGGGTGTAATAGCAGGAGGGAGGGGGTCAGAGAGACTGAGGAGGGGTGTGGGGAACCAGGGGGAGTTAGAGAGATGATGAGGGGTGTAATAGCAGGAGGGAGGGGGGTCAGAGAGATTGAGGACGGGTGTGGTGGAACAGGGGGAGTTAGAGAGATGATGAGGGGTGTAATAGCAGGAGGGAGGGCGTCAGACAGACTGATGAGGGGTGTGGGGGACCAGGGGGTGTTAGAGAGATGATGAGGGCTGTAATAGCAGGAGGGAGAGGGTCAGAGATATTGAGGAGGGGTGTGGGGGACCAGGGGAGTTAGAGAGATGATGAGGGGTGTAATAGCAGGAGGGAGGGTGTCAGAGAGATTGAGGAGGGGTGTGTTGGACCAGGGGGAGTTAGAGAGATGATGAGGGGTGTAATAGCAGGAGGGGGCCAGAGAGATTGAGGAGGGGTGTGGGGGAAAAGGGGGATAGAGAGATGATGAGGGATGTAATAGCAGGAGGGAGGGGGGGGGGTCAGAGAGATTGAGGATGGGTGTTGGGGACCAGGGAGAGTTAGAGAGATGACGAGGGGTGTAATAGCAGGAGGGAGAGGGTTACAGAGACTGAGGAGTGGTGTGGGGTACCAGGGAGAGTTAGAGACATGATGAGGGGTGTAATAGCAGGAGGGAGGGGGTCAGAGAGATTGAGGAGGGGTGTAGGGGACCAGGAGGAGTTAGAGAGATGATGATGGGTGTAATAGCAGGAGGGAGGGGGTCACAGAGACTGAGGAGGGGTGTGGGGGACCAGGGGGTGTTAGAGAGATGATGAGGGATGTAATAGCAGGAGGGAGGGGGTCAGAGAGATTGAGGAGGGGTGTAGGGGACCAGGGGGAGTTAGAGAAATGGTGAGGGGTGTAATAGCAGGAGGGGGTCAGAGAGATTGAGGAGGGGTGTTGGGGACCAGGGGAGTTAGAGAGATGATGAGGGGTGTAAAAGCAGGAGGGAGGGAGTCAGAGAGACTGAGGAGGGGTGTGGGGGACCAGTGGGAGTTAGAGAGATGATTAGGGGTGTAATAGCAGGAGGGAGGGGGTCAGAGAGATTGAGGAGGGGTGTGAGGGACCAGGGGGAGTTAGAGAGATGATGAGGGGTGTAATAGCAGGAGGGAGGGGGTCAGACAGATTGAGGTCGTGTGTGGGGGACCAGGGGGAGTTAGAGAGATGATGAGGGGTGTAATAGCAGGAGGGAGGGGGGGGTCATTGAGGAGGGGTGTAGGGGACCAGGGGGAGTTAGAGAGATGATGAGGGGTGTAATAGCAGGAGGGAGGGGGTCACAGAGACTGAGGAGGGGTGTGGGGGACCAGAGAGAGTTAGAGAGATGATGAGGGGTGTAATAGCAGGAGGGAGGGGGTCAGAGAGATTGAGGAGAGGTGTGGGGGACCAGGCAGAGTTAGAGAGATGATCAGGGGTGTAATAGAAGGAGGGAGGGGGTCAGAGAGACTGAGGTGGGGTGTGGGGGACCAGAGAGAGTTAGAGAGATGATGAGGGGTGTAATAGCAGGAGGGAGGGGGTCAGAGAGATTGAGGAGGGGTGTGGGGGACCAGGCGGAGTTAAAGAGATGATGAGGGGTGTAATAGCAGGAGGGAGGGGGTCAGAGAGACTGAGGAGGGGTGTGCGGGACCAGGGGGAGTTAGAGAGCTGATGAGGGGTGTAATAGCAGGAGGGGGTCAGAGAGATTGAGGAGGGCTGTGGGGGACCAAGGGGAGTTTGAGAGCTGATGAGGGGTGTAATAGCAGGAGGCGGTCAGAGACATTGAGGAGGGGTGTGGGGGACCAGGGGGAGTTAGAGAAATTATGAGGGGTGTAATAGCAGGAGGGAGGGGGTCACAGAGACTGAGGAGGGGTGTGGGGGACCAGGGGGAGTTAGAGAGATGATGAGGGGTGTAATAGCAGGAGGGAGGTGGTCAGATAGATTGAGGAGGGGTGTGGGGGACCAGGGGGAGTAAGAGAGATGATGAGGGGTGTAATAGCAGGAGGGATGGGGTCAGAGAGATTGAGGAGCGGTGTGGGGGACCAGGGGGAGTTGGAGAGATGGTGAGGGGTGTAATAGCAGGAGGGAGGGGGTCAGAGAGACTGAGGAGGTGTGTAGGGGACCAGGGAGAGTTAGAGAGATGATGAGGGGTGTAATAGCAGGAGGGAGGGGGGTCAGAGAGATTGAGGACGGGTGTGGGGGACCAGGGAGAGTTAGAGAGATGATGAGGGGTGTAATAGCAGGAGGGAGGTGGTCAGATAGATTGAGGAGGGGTGTGGGGGACCAGGGGGAGTAAGAGAGATGATGAGGGGTGTAATAGCAGGAGGGATGGGGTCAGAGAGATTGAGGAGCGGTGTGGGGGACCAGGGGGAGTTAGAGAGATGGTGAGGGGTGTAATAGCAGGAGGGAGGGGGTCAGAGAGACTGAGGAGGTGTGTAGGGGACCAGGGAGAGTTAGAGAGATGATGAGGGGTGTAATAGCAGGAGGGAGGGGGGTCAGAGAGATTGAGGACGGGTGTGGGGGACCAGGGAGAGTTAGAGAGATGATGAGGGGTGTAATAGCAGGAGGCAGGGGGTCAGAGAGATTGAGGAGGGGTGTGGGGGACAAGGGGGAGTTAGAGTGATGATGAGGGGCGTAATAGCAGGAGGGAGGGTGTCAGAGAGATGGAGGAGGGGTGTGTTGGACCAGGGGGAGTTAGAGAGATGATGAGGGGTGTAATAGCAGGAGGGAGGGGGTCAGAGAGATTGAGGAGGGGTGTGGGGGACCAGGCGGAGTTAGAGAGATGATGAGGGGTGTAATAGCAGGAGGGAGGGGGTCACAGAGACTGAGGAGGGGTGTGGGGGACCAGGGAGAGTTAGAGAGATGATGAGGGGTGTAATAGCAGGAGGGAGGGGGTCAGAGAGATTGAGGAGGGGTGTGGGGGACCAGGCGGAGTTAGAGAGATGATGAGGGGTCTAATAGCAGGAGGGAGGGGGTCAGAGAGATTGAGGAGGGGTGTGGGGGACCAGGCGGAGTTAAAGAGATGATGAGGGGTGTAATCGCAGGAGGGAGGGGGTCAGAGAGATTGAGGAGGGATGTGGGGGACCAGGCAGAGTTAGAGAGATGATCAGGGGTGTAATAGGAGGAGGGAGGGGGTCACAGAGACTGAGGTGGGGTGTGGGGGACCAGAGAGAGTTAGAGAGATGATGAGGGGTGTAATAGCAGGAGGGAGGGGGTCAGAGAGATTGAGGAGGGGTGTGGGGGACCAGGGGGAGTCAGAGAGATGATGGGGGGTGTAATAGCAGGAGGGAGGGGGTCAGAGAGATTGAGGAGGGGTGTGGGGGACCAGGGGGAGTCAGAGAGATGATGTGGGGTTTAATAGCAGGAGGGAGGGGGTCAGAGAGACTGAGGAGGGGTGTGGGGGACCAGGGGGAGTTAGAGAGCTGATGAGGGGTGTAATAGCAGGAGGGGGTCAGAGAGATTGAGGAGGGGTGTGGGGGACCAGGGGGAGTTAGAGAGCTGATGAGGGGTGTAATAGCAGGAGGGAGGGGGTCACAGAGACTGAGGAGGGGTGTGGTTGTCCAGGGGGAGTTAGAGAGATGATTAGGGGTGTAATAGCAGGAGGGAGGGGGTCAGAGAGATTGAGGAGGGGTGTGAGGGACCAGGGGGAGTTAGAGAGATGATGAGGGGTGTAATAGCAGGAGGGAGGGGGTCAGAGAGATTGAGGTCGTGTGTGGGGTACCAGGGGGAGTTAGAGAGATGATGAGGGGTGCAATAGCAGGAGGGAGGGGGACACAGAGACTGATTAGGGGTGTGGGGACCAGGGGGAGTTAGAGAGATGATGAGGGGTGTAATAGCAGGAGGGAGTGGGGTCATTGAGGTGGGGTGTAGGGGACCAGGGGGAGTTAGAGAGATGATGAGGGGTGTAATAGCAGGAGGGAGGGGGTCACAGAGACTGAGGAGGGGTGTGGGGGACCAGAGAGATTTAGAGAGATGATGAGGGGTGTAATAGCAGGAGGGAGGGGGTCAGAGAGATTGAGGAGGGGTGTGGGGGACCAGGGGGAGTTAGAGAGATGATGAGGGGTGTAATAGCAGGAGGGAGGGGGGGGGTCAGAGAGATTGAGGATGGGTGTTGGGGACCAGGGAGAGTTAGAGAGATGACGAGGGGTGTAATAGCAGGAGGGAGAGGGTTACAGAGACAGAGGAGGGGTGTGGGGACCAGGGGGAGTTAGAGAGATGATGATGGGTGTAATAGCAGGAGGGAGGGGGTCAGAGAGATTGAGGAGGGGTGTGGGGGACCAGGGGGAGTTAGAGAGATGATGAGGGGTGTAATAGCAGGAGGGAGGGGGTCACAGAGACTGAGGAGGGGTGTGGGGGACCAGGGAGAGTTAGAGAGATGATGAGGGGTGTAATAGCAGGAGGGAGGGGGTCAGAGAGATTGAGGAGGGGTGTGGGGGACCAGGCGGAGTTAGAGAGATGATGAGGGGTCTAATAGCAGGAGGGAGGGGGTCAGAGAGATTGAGGAGGGGTGTGGGGGACCAGGCGGAGTTAAAGAGATGATGAGGGGTGTAATAGCAGGAGGGAGGGGGTCAGAGGGATTGAGGAGGGATGTGGGGGACCAGGCAGAGTTAGAGAGATGATCAGGGGTGAAATAGAAGGAGGGAGGGGGTCAGAGAGACTGAGGTGGGGTGTGGGGGACCTGAGAGAGTTAGAGAGATGATGAGGGGTGTAATAGCAGGAGGGAGGGGGTCAGAGAGATTGAGGAGGGGTGTGGGGGACCAGGCGGAGTTAAAGAGATGATGAGGGGTGTAATAGCAGGAGGGAGGGGGTCAGAGAGACTGAGGAGGGGTGTGCGGGACCAGGGGGAGTTAGAGAGCTGATGAGGGGTGTAATAGCAGGAGGGGGTCAGAGAGATTGAGGAGGGGTGTGGGGGACCAAGGGGAGTTAGAGAGCTGATGAGGGGTGTAATAGCAGGAGGCGGTCAGAGACATTGAGGAGGGGTGTGGGGGACCAGGGGGAGTTAGAGAAATGATGAGGGGTGTAATAGCAGGAGGGAGGGGGTCAGAGAGATTGAGGAGGGGTGTGGGGGACCAGGGGGAGTCAGAGAGATGATGGGGGGTGTAATAGCAGGAGGGAGAGGGTCAGAGAGATTGAGGAGGGGTGTGGGGGACCAGGGGGAGTCAGAGAGATGATGAGGGGTTTAATAGCAGGAGGGAGGGGGTCCGAGAGACTGAGGAGGGGTGTGGGGGACCAGGGGGAGTTAGAGAGCTGATGAGGGGTGTAATAGCAGGAGGGGGTCAGAGAGATTAAGGAGGGGTGTGGGGGACCAGGGGGAGTTAGAGAGCTGATGAGGGGTGTAATAGCAGGAGGGAGGGGGTCACAGAGACTGAGGAGGGGTGTGGTTGTCCAGGGGGAGTTAGAGAGATGATTAGGGGTGTAATAGCAGGAGGGAGGGGGTCAGAGAGATTGAGGAGGGGTGTGAGGGACCAGGGGGAGTTAGAGAGATGATGAGGGGTGTAATAGCAGGAGGGAGGGGGTCAGAGAGATTGAGGTCGTGTGTGGGGTACCAGGGGGAGTTAGAGAGATGATGAGGGGTGTAATAGCAGGAGGGAGGGGGACACAGAGACTGATTAGGGGTGTGGGGACCAGGGGGAGTTAGAGAGATGATGAGGGGTGTAATAGCAGGAGGGAGGGGGGTCATTGAGGTGGGGTGTAGGGGACCAGGGGTGTTAGAGAGATGATGAGGGGTGTAATAGCAGGAGGGAGGGGGTCACAGAGACTGAGGAGGGGTGTGGGGGACCAGAGAGAGTTAGAGAGATGATGAGGGGTGTAATAGCAGGAGGGAGGGGGTCAGAGAGATTGAGGAGGGGTGTGGGGGACCAGGGGGAGTTAGAGAGATGATGAGGGGTGTAATAGCAGGAGGGAGGTGGTCAGATAGATTGAGGAGGGGTGTGGGGGACCAGGGGGAGTAAGAGAGATGATGAGGGGTGTAATAGCAGGAGGGATGGGGTCAGAGAGATTGAGGAGCGGTGTGGGGGACCAGGGGGAGTTGGAGAGATGGTGAGGGGTGTAATAGCAGGAGGGAGGGGGTCAGAGAGATTGAGGACGGGTGTGGGGGACCAGGGGGAGTTAGAGAGATGATGAGGGGTGTAATAGCAGGAGGGAGGGGGTCAGAGAGACTGAGGAGGGGTGTAGGGGTCCAGGGAGAGTTAGAGAGATGATGAGGGGTGTAATAGCAGGAAGGGGTCAGAGAGATTGAGGAGGGGTGTGGGGGACCAGGAGGAGTTAGAGAAATTATGAGGGGTGTAATAGCAGGAGGGGGTCAGAGGGATTGAGGAGTGGTGTGGGGGACCAGGGGGAGTTAGAGAGATGCTGAGGGGTGTAATAGCAGGAGGGAGGGGGGTCATTGAGGAGGGGTGTAGGGGACCAGGGGGAGTTAGATAGATGATGAGGGGTGTAATAGCAGGAGGGAAGGGGTCACAGAGACTGAGGAGGGGTGTGGGGGACCAGAGAGAGTTAGAGAGATGATGAGGAGTGTAATAGCAGGAGGGAGGGGGTCAGAGAGATTGAGGAGGGGTGTGGGGGACCAGGGGGAGTTAGAGAGATGATGAGGGGTGTAATAGCAGGAGGGAGGGGGTCACAGAGACTGAGGAGGGGTGTGGGGGACCAGGGGGAGTTAGAGAGATGATGAGGGGTGTAATAGCAGGAGGGAGGGGGTCAGAGAGATTGAGGAGGGCTGTTGGGGACCAGTGGGAGTTAGAGAGATGATGAGGGGTGAAATAGCAGGAGGGAGGGGGTCAGAGAGATTGAGGAGGGGTGTAGGGGACCAGGGGGAGTTAGAGAAATGATGAGGGGTGTAATAGCAGGAGGGCGTCAGAGAGATGGAGGAGGGGTGTGGGGGACCAGGGGGAGTTAGAGAGATGATGAATGGTGTAATAGCAGGAGGGAGGGGGTCAGAGAGACTGAGGAGGGGTGTGGGGGACCAGTGGGAGTTAGAGAGATGATTAGGGGTGTAATAGCAGGAGGGAGGGGGTCAGAGAGATTGAGGAGGGGTGTGAGGGACCAGGGGGAGTTAGAGAGATGATGAGGGGTGTAATAGCAGGAGGGAGGGGGTCAGAGAGATTGAGGTCGTGTGTGGGGGACCAGGGGGAGTTAGAGAGATGATGAGGGGTGTAATAGCAGGAAGGAGGGGGACACAGAGTCTGATTAGGGGTGTGGGGACCAGGGGGAGTTAGAGAGATGATGAGGGGTGTAATAGCAGGAGGGAGGGGGGTCATTGAGGAGGGGTGTAGGGGACCAGGGGGAGTTAGAGAGATGATGAGGGGTGTAATAGCAGGAGGGATGGGGTCAGAGAGATTGAGGAGGGGTGTGGGGGACAAGGGGGAGTTGGAGAGATGGTGAGGGGTGTAATAGCAGGAGGGAGGGGGTCAGAGAGATTGAGGACGGGTGTGGGGGACCAGGGGGTGTTAGAGAGATGATGAGGGGTGTAATAGCAGGAGGGAGGGGGTCAGAGAGATTGAGGAGGGGTGTGGGGGACCAGGGGGAGTTAGAGAGATGATGAGGGGTGTAATAGCAGGAGGGAGGGGGTCAGAGAGACTGAGGAGGGGTGTAGGGGACCAGGGAGAGTTAGAGAGATGATGAGGGGTGTAATAGCAGGAGGGGGTCAGAGAGATTGAGGAGGGGTGTGGGGGACCAGTGGGAGATAGAGAGGATGAGGGGTGCAATAGCAGGAGCGAGGGGGTCAGAGAGATTGAGGAGGGGTGTAGGGGACCAGGGGGAGTTAGAGAAATGATGAGGGGTGTAATAGCAGGAGGGGGTCAGAGAGATTGAGGAGTGGTGTGGGGGACCAGGGGGAGTTAGAGAGATGATGAGGGGTGTAATAGCAGGAGGGAGGGGGTCCAAGAGACTGAGGAGGGGTGTGGGGGACCAGGGGGAGTTAGAGAGATGATGAGGTGTGTAATAGTAGGAGGGAGGGGGTCAGAGAGATTGAGGAGGGCTGTGGGGGACCAGGGGGAGAGAGAGATGATGAGGGGTGTAATAGCAGGAGGGAGTGGGTCAGAGAGATTGAGGAGGGGTGTAGGGGACCAGGGGGAGTTAGAGAAATGATGAGGGGTGTAATAGCAGGAGGGGGTCAGAGAGACTGAGGAGGGGTGTGGGGGACCTGTGGGAGTTAGAGAGATGATTAGGGGTGTAATAGCAGGAGGGAGGGGGTCAGAGAGATTGAGGAGGGGTGTAGGGGACCAGGAGGAGTTAGAGAGATGATGATGGGTGTAATAGCAGGAGGGAGGGGGTCAGAGAGATTGAGGAGGGGTGTGGGCGACCAGGGGGAGTTAGAGAGATGATGAGGGGTGTAATAGCAGGAGGGAGGGGGTCACAGAGACTGAGGAGGGGTGTGGGGGACCAGGGAGAGTTAGAGAGATGATGAGGGGTGTAATAGCAGGAGGGAGGGGGTCAGAGAGATTGAGGAGGGGTGTGGGGGACCAGGCGGAGTTAGAGAGATGATGAGGGGTCTAATAGCAGGAGGGAGGGGGTCAGAGAGATTGAGGAGGGGTGTGGGGGACCAGGCGGAGTTAAAGAGATGATGAGGGGTGTAATAGCAGGAGGGAGGGGGTCAGAGGGATTGAGGAGGGATGTGGGGGACCAGGCAGAGTTAGAGAGATGATCAGGGGTGTAATAGAAGGAGGGAGGGGGTCAGAGAGACTGAGGTGGGGTGTGGGGGACCAGAGAGAGTTAGAGAGATGATGAGGGGTGTAATAGCAGGAGGGAGGGGGTCAGAGAGATTGAGGAGGGGTGTGGGGGACCAGGCGGAGTTAAAGAGATGATGAGGGGTGTAATAGCAGGAGGGAGGGGGTCAGAGAGACTGAGGAGGGGTGTGCGGGAACAGGGGGAGTTAGAGAGCTGATGAGGGGTGTAATAGCAGGAGGGGGTCAGAGAGATTGACGAGGGGTGGCTGGACCAAGGGGAGTTAGAGAGCTGATGAGGGGTGTAATAGCAGGAGGCGGTCAGAGACATTGAGGAGGGGTGTGGGGGACCAGGGGGAGTTAGAGAAATGATGAGGGGTGTAATAGCAGGAGGGAGGGGGTCAGAGAGATTGAGGAGGGGTGTGGGGGACCAGGGGGAGTCAGAGAGATGATGGGGGGTGTAATAGCAGGAGGGAGGGGGTCAGAGAGATTGAGGAGGGGTGTGGGGGACCAGGGGGAGTCAGAGAGATGATGAGGGGTTTAATAGCAGGAGGGAGGGGGTCAGAGAGACTGAGGAGGGGTGTGGGGGACCAGGGGGAGTTAGAGAGCTGATGAGGGGTGTAATAGCAGGAGGGGGTCAGAGAGATTGAGGAGGTGTGTGGGGGACCAGGGGGAGTTAGAGAGCTGATGAGGGGTGTAATAGCAGGAGGGAGGGGGTCACAGAGACTGAGGAGGGGTGTGGTTGTCCAGGGGGAGTTAGAGAGATGATTAGGGGTGTAATAGCAGGAGGGAGGGGGTCAGAGAGATTGAGGAGGGGTGTGAGGGACCAGGGGGAGTTAGAGAGATGATGAGGGGTGTAATAGCAGGAGGGAGGGGGTCAGAGAGATTGAGGTCGTGTGTGGGGTACCAGGGGGAGTTAGAGAGATGATGAGGGGTGTAATAGCAGGAGGGAGGGGGACACAGAGACTGATTAGGGGTGTGGGGACCAGGGGGAGTTAGAGAGATGATGAGGGGTGTAATAGCAGGAGGGAGGGGGGTCATTGAGGTGGGGTGTAGGGGACCAGGGGTGTTAGAGAGATGATGAGGGGTGTAATAGCAGGAGGGAGGGGGTCACAGAGACTGAGGAGGGGTGTGGGGGACCAGAGAGAGTTAGAGAGATGATGAGGGGTGTAATAGCAGGAGGGAGGGGGTCAGAGAGATTGAGGAGGGGTGTGGGGGACCAGGGGGAGTTAGAGAGATGATGAGGGGTGTAATAGCAGGAGGGAGGTGGTCAGATAGATTGAGGAGGGGTGTGGGGGACCAGGGGGAGTAAGAGAGATGATGAGGGGTGTAATAGCAGGAGGGGGTCAGAGAGATTGAGGAGGGCTGTGGGGGACCAGGGGGAGATAGAGAGGATGAGGGGTGTAATAGCAGGAGCGAGGGGGTCAGAGAGATTGAGGAGGGGTGTAGGGGACCAGGGGGAGTTAGAGAGATGATGAGGGGTGTAATAGCAGGAGGAGGTCACAGAGACTGAGGAGGGGTGTGGGGGACCAGGGGGAGTTAGAGAGATGATGAGGGGTGTAAGAGCAGGAGGGAGGGGGGTCGTTGAGGAGGGGTGTAGGGGACCAGGGGGAGTTAAAGAGATGATGAGGGGTGTAATAGCAGGAGGGAGGGGGTCAGAGAGACTGAGGAGGGGTGTAGGGGTCCAGGGAGAGTTAGAGAGATGATGAGGGGTGTAATAGCAGGAAGGGGTCAGAGAGATTGAGGAGGGGTGTGGGGGACCAGGGGGAGATAGAGAGGATGAGGGGTGTAATAGCAGGAGGGAGGGGGTCAGAGAGATTGAGGAGGGGTGTAGGGGACCAGGGGGAGTTAGAGAAATTATGAGGGGTGTAATAGCAGGAGGGGGTCAGAGAGATTGAGGAGTGGTGTGGGGGACCAGGGGGAGTTAGAGAGATGATGAGGGGTGTAATAGCAGGAGGGAGGGGGGTCACAGAGACTGAGGAGGGTTGTGGGGGACCAGGGGGAGTTAGAGAGATGATGAGGTGTGTAATAGCAGGAGGGAGGGGGTCAGAGAGATTGATGAGGGCTGTGGGGGACCAGGGGGAGAGAGAGATAATGAGGGGTGTAATAGCAGGAGGGAGTGGGTCACAGAGATTGAGGAGGGGTGTAGGGGACCAGTGGGAGTTAGAGAAATGATGAGGGGTGTAATAGCAGGAGGGGGTCAGAGAGACTGAGGAGGGGTGTGGGGGACCAGTGGGAGTTAGAGAGATGATTAGGGGTGTAATAGCAGGAGGGAGGGGGTCAGAGAGATTGTGGAGTGGTGTGAGGGACCAGGGGGAGTTAGAGAGATGATGAGGGGTGTAATAGCAGGAGGGAGGGGGTCAGAGAGATTGAGGAGGTGTGTGGGGGACCAGGGGGAGTTAGAGAGATGATGAGGGGTGTAATAGCAGGAGGGGGTCACAGAGACTGAGGAGGGGTGTGGGGGACCAGGGGGAGTTAGAGAGATGATGAGGGGTGTAATAGCAGGAGGGAGGGGGGTCATTGAGGAGGGGTGTAGGGGACCAGGGGGAGTTAGAGAGATGATGAGGGGTGTAATAGCAGGAGGGAGGGGGTCACAGAGACTGAGGAGGGGTGTGGGGGACCAGAGAGAGTTAGAGAGATGATGAGGAGTGTAATAGCAGGAGGGAGGGGGTCAGAGAGATTGAGGAGGGGTGTGGGGGACCAGGGTGAGTTAGAGAGATGATGAGGGGTGTAATAGCAGGAGGGAGGGGGTCACAGAGACTGAGTAGGGGTGTGGGGGACCAGGGGGAGTTAGAGAGATGATGCGTGGTGTAATAGCAGGAGGGAGGGGGTCAGAGAGATTGAGGAGGGCTGTTGGGGACCAGTGGGAGTTAGAGAGATGATGAGGGGTGAAATAGCAGGAGGGAGGGGGTCAGAGAGATTGAGGAGGGGTATAGGGGACCAGGGGGAGTTAGAGAAATGATGAGGGGTGTAATAGCAGGAGGGTGTCAGAGAGATTGAGGAGGGGTGTGGGGGACCAGGGGGAGTTAGAGAGATGATGAATGGTGTAATAGCAGGAGGGAGGGGGTCAGAGAGACTGAGGAGGGGTGTGGGGGACCAGTGGGAGTTAGAGAGATGATTAGGGGTGTAATAGCAGGAGGGAGGGGGTCAGAGAGATTGAGGAGGGGTGTGAGGGACCAGGGGGAGTTAGAGAGATGATGAGGGGTGTAATAGCAGGAGGGAGGGGGTCAGAGAGATTGAGGTCGTGTGTGGGGGACCAGGGGGAGTTAGAGAGATGATGAGGGGCGTAATAGCAGGAAGGAGGGGGACACAGAGTCTGATTAGGGGTGTGGGGACCAGGGGGAGTTAGAGAGATGATGAGGGGTGTAATAGCAGGAGGGATGGGGTCAGAGAGATTGAGGAGGGGTGTGGGGGACCAGGGGGAGTTGGAGAGATGGTGAGGGGTGTAATAGCAGGAAGGAGGGGGACACAGAGTCTGATTAGGGGTGTGGGGACCAGGGGGAGTTAGAGAGATGATGAGGGGTGTAATAGCAGGATGGAGGGGGGTCATTGAGGAGGGGTGTAGGGGACCAGGGGGAGTTAGAGAGATGATGAGGGGTGTAATAGCAGGAGGGAGGGGGTCAGAGAGACTGAGGAGGGGTGTAGGGGACCAGGGAGAGTTAGAGAGATGATGAGGGGTGTAATAGCAGGAGGGAGGGGGTCAGAGAGATTGAGGAGGGGTGTGGGGGACCAGGGGGAGTTAGAGAGATGATGAGGGGTGTAATAGCAGGAGGGAGGGGGTCAGAGAGACTGAGGAGGTGTGTAGGGGACCAGGGAGAGTTAGAGAGATGATGAGGGGTGTAATAGCAGGAGGGGGTCAGAGAGATTGAGGAGGGGTGTGGGGGACCAGGGGGAGATAGAGAGGATGAGGGGTGTAATAGCAGGAGCGAGGGGGTCAGAGAGATTGAGGAGGGGTGTAGGGGACCAGGGGGAGTTAGAGAAATGATGAGGGGTGTAATAGCAGGAGGGGGTCAGAGAGATTGAGGAGTGGTGTGGGGGACCAGGGGGAGTTAGAGAGATGATGAGGGGTGTAATAGCAGGAGGGAGGGGGTCACAGAGACTGAGGAGGGGTGTGGGGGACCAGGGGGAGTTAGAGAGATGATGAGGTGTGTAATAGTAGGAGGGAGGGGGTCAGAGAGATTGAGGAGGGCTGTGGGGGACCAGGGGGAGAGAGAGAGATGATTAGGGGTGTAATAGCAGGAGGGAGGGGGTCAGAGAGATTGAGGAGGGGTGTGAGGGACCAGGGGGAGTTAGAGAGATGATGAGGGGTGTAATAGCAGGAGGGAGGGGGTCAGAGAGATTGAAAAGGTGTGTGGGGGACCAGGGGGAGTTAGTGAGATGATGAGGGGTGTAATACCAGGAGGAGGTCACAGAGACTGAGGAGGGGTGTGGGGGACCTGGGGGAGTTAGAGAGATGATGAGGGGTGTAAGAGCAGGAGGGAGGGGGGTCATTGAGGAGGGGTGTAGGGGAGCAGGGGGAGTTAAAGAGATGATGAGGGGTGTAATAGCAGGAGGGAGGGGGTCAGAGAGATTGAGGGGTGTGGGGGACCAGGGGAAGTTAGAGAGATGATGAGGGGTGTAATAGCAGGAGGGAGGGGGTCAGAGAGATTGAGGAGGGGTGTGGGGGACCAGGGGGAGTTAGAGAAATGAAGAGGGGTGTAATAGCAGGAGGGAGGGGGTCAGAGAGAATGAGGTGGGGTGTGGGGAACCAGGGGGAGTTAGAGAGATGATGAGGGCTGTAATAGCAGGAGGGAGGGGGTCAGAGAAAATGAGGAGGGGTGTGGGGGACCAGGGGGAGTTAGGGAGATGATGAGGGGTGTAACAGCAGGAGGGAGGGGGTCAGAGAGACTGAGGAGGTGTGTGGGGGACCAGGGGGAGTTAGAGAGATGATGAGGGGTGTAATAGCAGGAGGGGGTCACAGAGACTGAGGAGGGGTGTGGGGGACCAGGGGGAGTTAGTGAGATGATGAGGGGTGTAATAGCAGGAGGGAGGGGGGGTCATTGAGGCGGGGTGTAGGGGACCAGGGGGAGTTAGAGAGATGATGAGGGGTGTAATAGCAGGAGGGAGGGGGTCAGAGAGATTGAGGTCGTGTGTGGGGGACCAGGGGGAGTTAGAGAGATGATGAGGGGTGTAATAGCAGGAAGGAGGGGGACACAGAGTCTGATTAGGGGTGTGGGGACCAGGGGGAGTTAGAGAGATGATGAGGTGTGTAATAGCAGGAGGGAGGGGATCAGAGAGACTGAGGAGGGATGTGGTGGACCAGGGGGAGTTAGAGAGATGATGAAGGGTGTAATAGCAGGAGGGAGGGGATCAGAGAGACTGAGGAGGGGTGTGGGGGACCAGGGGGAGTTACAGAGATGATGAGGGGTGTAATAGCAGGAGGGAGGGGGTCACAGAGACTGAGGAGGGGTGTGGGGGACCAGTGGGAGTTAGAGAGATGATTAGGGGTGTAATAGTAGGAGGGAGGGGGTCAGAGAGATTGAGGAGGGCTGTGGGGGACCAGGGGGAGAGAGAGAAATGATGAGGGGTGTAATAGCAGGAGGGGGTCAGAGAGACTGAGGAGGGGTGTGGGGGACCAGGGGGAGAGAGAGAAATGATGAGGGGTGTAATAGCAGGAGGGGGTCAGAGAGACTGAGGAGGGGTGTGGGGGACCAGTGGGAGTTAGAGAGATGATTAGGGGTGTAATAGCAGGAGGGAGGGGGTCAGAGAGATTGAGGAGGGGTGTGAGGGACCAGGGGGAGTTAGAGAGATGATGAGGGGTGTAATAGCAGGAGGGAGGGGGTCAGAGAGATTGAAAAGGTGTGTGGGGGACCAGGGGGAGTTAGAGAGATGATGAGGGGTGTAATACCAGGAGGAGGTCACAGAGACTGAGGAGGGGTGTGGGGGACCTGGGGGAGTTAGAGAGATGATGAGGGGTGTAAGAGCAGGAGGGAGGGGGGTCATTGAGGAGGGGTGTAGGGGAGCAGGGGGAGTTAAAGAGATGATGAGGTGTGTAATAGCAGGAGGGAGAGGGTCAGAGAGGTTGAGGAGGAGTGTGGGGGACCAGCGAGAGTTAGAGAGATGATGAGGGGTGTAATAGCAGGAGGGAGGGGGTCAGAGAGATTGAGGAGGGGTGTGGGGGACCAGGGAGAGTTAGAGAGATGATGAGGGGTGTAATAGCAGGAGGGAGGTGGTCAGATAGATTGAGGAGGGGTGTGGGGGACCAGGGGGAGTAAGAGAGATGATGAGGGGTGTAATAGCAGGAGGGATGGGGTCAGAGAGATTGAGGAGTGGTGTGGGGGACCAGGGGGAGTTGGAGAGATGGTGAGGGGTGTAATAGCAGGAGGGAGGGGGTCTGAGAGATTGAGGACGGGTGTAGGGGACCAGGGAGAGTTAGAGAGATGATGAGGGGTGTAATAGCAGGAGGGAGGGTGTCAGAGAGTTGGAGGAGGGGTGTGTTGGACCAGGGGGAGTTAGAGAGATGATGAGGGGTGTAATAGCAGGAGGGAGGGGGTCAGAGAGATTGAGGAGGTGTGTGGGGGACCAGGCGGAGTTAGAGAGATGATGAGGGGTGTAATAGCAGGAGGGAGGGTGTCAGAGAGTTGGAGGAGGGGTGTGTTGGACCAGGGGGAGTTAGAGAGATGATGAGGGGTGTAATAGCAGGAGGGAGGGGGTCAGAGAGATTGAGGAGGTGTGTGGGGGACCAGGCGGAGTTAGAGACATGATGAGGGGTGTAATAGCAGGAGGGAGGGGGTCAGAGAGATTGAGGAGGGGTGTAGGGGACCAGGAGGAGTTAGAGAGATGATGAGGGGTGTAATAGCAGGAGGGAGGGGGTCACAGAGACTGAGGAGGGGTGTGGGGGACCAGGGAGAGTTAGAGAGATGATGAGGGGTGTAATAGCAGGAGGGAGGGGGTCAGAGAGATTGAGGAGGGGTGTGGGGGACCAGGCGGAGTTAGAGAGATGATGAGGGGTGTAATACCAGGAGGAGGTCACAGAGACTGAGGAGGGGTGTGGGGGACCTGGGGGAGTTAGAGAGATGATGAGGGGTGTAAGAGCAGGAGGGAGGGGGGTCATTGAGGAGGGGTGTAGGGGAGCAGGGGGAGTTAAAGAGATGATGAGGGGTGTAATAGCAGGAGGGAGGGGGTCAGAGAGATTGAGGGGTGTGGGGGACCAGGGGAAGTTAGAGAGATGATGAGGGGTGTAATAGCAGGAGGGAGGGGGTCAGAGAGATTGAGGAGGGGTGTGGGGGACCAGGGGGAGTTAGAGAAATGAAGAGGGGTGTAATAGCAGGAGGGAGGGGGTCAGAGAGAATGAGGAGGGGTGTGGGGAACCAGGGGGAGTTAGAGAGATGATGAGGGCTGTAATAGCAGGAGGGAGGGGGTCAGAGAAAATGAGGAGGGGTGTGGGGGACCAGGGGGAGTTAGGGAGATGATGAGGGGTGTAACAGCAGGAGGGAGGGGGTCAGAGAGACTGAGGAGGTGTGTGGGGGACCAGGGGGAGTTAGAGAGATGATGAGGGGTGTAATAGCAGGAGGGGGTCACAGAGACTGAGGAGGGGTGTGGGGGACCAGGGGGAGTTAGTGAGATGATGAGGGGTGTAATAGCAGGAGGGAGGGGGGGTCATTGAGGAGGGGTGTAGGGGACCAGGGGGAGTTAGAGAGATGATGAGGGGTGTAATAGCAGGAGGGAGGGGGTCAGAGAGATTGAGGTCGTGTGTGGGGGACCAGGGGGAGTTAGAGAGATGATGAGGGGTGTAATAGCAGGAAGGAGGGGGACACAGAGTATGATTAGGGGTGTGGGGACCAGGGGGAGTTAGAGAGATGATGAGGTGTGTAATAGCAGGAGGGAGGGGATCAGAGAGACTGAGGAGGGATGTGGTGGACCAGGGGGAGTTAGAGAGATGATGAGGGGTGTAATAGCAGGAGGGAGGGGATCAGAGAGACTGAGGAGGGGTGTGGGGGACCAGGGGGAGTTACAGAGATGATGAGGGGTGTAATAGCAGGAGGGAGGGGGTCACAGAGACTGAGGAGGGGTGTGGGGGACCAGTGGGAGTTAGAGAGATGATTAGGGGTGTAATAGTAGGAGGGAGGGGGTCAGAGAGATTGAGGAGGGCTGTGGGGGACCAGGGGGAGAGAGAGAAATGATGAGGGGTGTAATAGCAGGAGGGGGTCAGAGAGACTGAGGAGGGGTGTGGGGGACCAGGGAGAGTTAGAGAGATGATGAGGGGTGTAATAGCAGGAGGGAGGGGGTCAGAGAGATTGAGGAGGGGTGTGGGGGACCAGGCGGAGTTAGAGAGATGATGAGGGGTGTAATACCAGGAGGAGGTCACAGAGACTGAGGAGGGGTGTGGGGGACCTGGGGGAGTTAGAGAGATGATGAGGGGTGTAAGAGCAGGAGGGAGGGGGGTCATTGAGGAGGGGTGTAGGGGAGCAGGGGGAGTTAAAGAGATGATGAGGGGTGTAATAGCAGGAGGGAGGGGGTCAGAGAGATTGAGGGGTGTGGGGGACCAGGGGAAGTTAGAGAGATGATGAGGGGTGTAATAGCAGGAGGGAGGGGGTCAGAGAGATTGAGGAGGGGTGTGGGGGACCAGGGGGAGTTAGAGAAATGAAGAGGGGTGTAATAGCAGGAGGGAGGGGGTCAGAGAGAATGAGGAGGGGTGTGGGGAACCAGGGGGAGTTAGAGAGATGATGAGGGCTGTAATAGCAGGAGGGAGGGGGTCAGAGAAAATGAGGAGGGGTGTGGGGGACCAGGGGGAGTTAGGGAGATGATGAGGGGTGTAACAGCAGGAGGGAGGGGGTCAGAGAGACTGAGGAGGTGTGTGGGGGACCAGGGGGAGTTAGAGAGATGATGAGGGGTGTAATAGCAGGAGGGGGTCACAGAGACTGAGGAGGGGTGTGGGGGACCAGGGGGAGTTAGTGAGATGATGAGGGGTGTAATAGCAGGAGGGAGGGGGGGTCATTGAGGAGGGGTGTAGGGGACCAGGGGGAGTTAGAGAGATGATGAGGGGTGTAATAGCAGGAGGGAGGGGGTCAGAGAGATTGAGGTCGTGTGTGGGGGACCAGGGGGAGTTAGAGAGATGATGAGGGGTGTAATAGCAGGAAGGAGGGGGACACAGAGTCTGATTAGGGGTGTGGGGACCAGGGGGAGTTAGAGAGATGATGAGGTGTGTAATAGCAGGAGGGAGGGGATCAGAGAGACTGAGGAGGGATGTGGTGGACCAGGGGGAGTTAGAGAGATGATGAGGGGTGTAATAGCAGGAGGGAGGGGATCAGAGAGACTGAGGAGGGGTGTGGGGGACCAGGGGGAGTTACAGAGATGATGAGGGGTGTAATAGCAGGAGGGAGGGGGTCACAGAGACTGAGGAGGGGTGTGGGGGACCAGTGGGAGTTAGAGAGATGATTAGGGGTGTAATAGTAGGAGGGAGGGGGTCAGAGAGATTGAGGAGGGCTGTGGGGGACCAGGGGGAGAGAGAGAAATGATGAGGGGTGTAATAGCAGGAGGGGGTCAGAGAGACTGAGGAGGGGTGTGGGGGACCAGGGGGAGAGAGAGAAATGATGAGGGGTGTAATAGCAGGAGGGGGTCAGAGAGACTGAGGAGGGGTGTGGGGGATCAGTGGGAGTTAGAGAGATGATTAGGGGTGTAATAGCAGGAGGGAGGGGGTCAGAGAGATTGAGGAGGGGTGTGAGGGACCAGGGGGAGTTAGAGAGATGATGAGGGGTGTAATAGCAGGAGGGAGGGGGTCAGAGAGATTGAAAAGGTGTGTGGGGGACCAGGGGGAGTTAGAGAGATGATGAGGGGTGTAATACCAGGAGGAGGTCACAGAGACTGAGGAGGGGTGTGGGGGACCTGGGGGAGTTAGAGAGATGATGAGGGGTGTAAGAGCAGGAGGGAGGGGGGTCATTGAGGAGGGGTGTAGGGGAGCAGGGGGAGTTAAAGAGATGATGAGGTGTGTAATAGCAGGAGGGAGAGGGTCAGAGAGGTTGAGGAGGAGTGTGGGGGACCAGCGAGAGTTAGAGAGATGATGAGGGGTGTAATAGCAGGAGGGAGGGGGTCAGAGAGATTGAGGAGGGGTGTGGGGGACCAGGGAGAGTTAGAGAGATGATGAGGGGTGTAATAGCAGGAGGGAGGTGGTCAGATAGATTGAGGAGGGGTGTGGGGGACCAGGGGGAGTAAGAGAGATGATGAGGGGTGTAATAGCAGGAGGGATGGGGTCAGAGAGATTGAGGAGTGGTGTGGGGGACCAGGGGGAGTTGGAGAGATGGTGAGGGGTGTAATAGCAGGAGGGAGGGGGTCTGAGAGATTGAGGACGGGTGTAGGGGACCAGGGAGAGTTAGAGAGATGATGAGGGGTGTAATAGCAGGAGGGAGGGTGTCAGAGAGATGGAGGAGGGGTGTGTTGGACCAGGGGGAGTTAGAGAGATGATGAGGGGTGTAATAGCAGGAGGGAGGGGGTCAGAGAGATTGAGGAGGGGTGTGGGGGACCAGGCGGAGTTAGAGAGATGATGAGGGGTGTAATAGCAGGAGGGAGGGGGTCACAGAGACTGAGGAGTGGTGTGGGGTACCAGGGCGAGTTAGAGACATGATGAGGGGTGTTATAGCAGGAGGGAGGGGGTCAGAGTGATTGAGGAGGGGTGTAGGGGACCAGGAGGAGTTAGAGAGATGATGAGGGGTGTAATAGCAGGAGGGAGGGGGTCACAGAGACTGAGGAGGGGTGTGGGGGACCAGGGAGAGTTAGAGAGATGATGAGGGGTGTAATAGCAGGAGGGAGTGGGTCAGAGAGATTGAGGAGGGGTGTGGGGGACCAGGCGGAGTTAGAGAGATGATGAGGGGTCTAATAGCAGGAGGGAGGGGGTCAGAGAGATTGAGGAGGGGTGTGGGGGACCAGGCGGAGTTAAAGAGATGATGAGGTGTGTAATAGCAGGAGGGAGGGGGTCAGAGAGATTGAGGAGGGATGTGGGGGACCAGGCAGAGTTAGAGAGATGATCAGGGGTGTAATAGAAGGAGGGAGGGGGTCACAGAGACTGAGGTGGGGTTTTGGGGACCAGAGAGAGTTAGAGAGATGATGAGTGGTGTAATAGCAGGATGGAGGGGGTCAGAGAGATTGAGGAGGGGTGTGGGGGACCAGGGGGAGTCAGAGAGATGATGAGGGGTGTAATAGCAGGAGGGAGGGGGTCAGAGAGATTGAGGAGGGGTGTGGGGGACCAGGGGGAGTCAGAGAGATGATGAGGGGTTTAATAGCAGGAGGGAGGGGGTCAGAGAGACTGAGGAGGGGTGTGGGGGACCAGGGGGAGTTAGAGAGCTGATGAGGGGTGTAATAGCAGGAGGGGGTCAGAGAGATTGAGGAGGGGTGTGGGGGACAAGGGGGAGTTAGAGAGCTGATGAGGGGTGTAATAGCAGGAGGGGGTCAGAGAAATTGAGGAGGGGTGTGGGGGACCAGGGGGAGTTAGAGAAATGATGAGGGGTGTAATAGCAGGAGGGAGGGGGTCACAGAGACTGAGGAGGGGTGTGGTTGACCAGGGGGAGTTAGAGAGATGATGAGGGGTGTAATAGCAGGAGGGAGGGGGTCAGAGAGATTGAGGAGGGGTGTAGGGGACCAGTGGGAGTTAGAGCAATGATGAGGGGTGTAAAAGCAGGAGGGAGGGGGTCAGAGAGACTGAGGAGGGGTGTGGGGGACCAGTGGGAGTTAGAGAGATGATTAGGGGTGTAATAGCAGGAGGGAGGGGGTCAGAGAGATTGAGGAGGGGTGTGAGGGACCAGGGGGAGTTAGAGAGATGATGAGGGGTGTAATAGCAGGAGGGAGGGGGACACAGAGACTGATTAGGGGTGTGGGGACCAGGGGGAGTTAGAGAGATGATGAGGGGTGTAATAGCAGGAGGAAGAGGGGTCATTGAGGTGGGGTGTAGGGGACCAGGGGGAGTTAGAGAGATGATGAGGGGTGTAATAGCAGGAGGGAGGGGGTCAGAGAGACTGAGGAGGGGTGTGGGGGACCAGGGAGAGTTAGAGAGATGATGAGGGGTGTAATAGCAGGAGGGAGGGGGTCAGAGAGATTGAGGAGGGGTGTGGGGGACCAGGCGGAGTTAGAGAGATGATGAGGGGTCTAATAGCAGGAGGGAGGGGGTCAGAGAGATTGAGGAGGGGTGTGGGGGACCAGGCGGAGTTAAAGAGATGATGAGGTGTGTAATAGCAGGAGGGAGGGGGTCAGAGAGATTGAGGAGGGATGTGGGGGACCAGGCAGAGTTAGAGAGATGATCAGGGGTGTAATAGAAGGAGGGAGGGGGTCACAGAGACTGAGGTGGGGTTTTGGGGACCAGAGAGAGTTAGAGAGATGATGAGTGGTGTAATAGCAGGATGGAGGGGGTCAGAGAGATTGAGGAGGGGTGTGGGGGACCAGGGGGAGTCAGAGAGATGATGAGGGGTGTAATAGCAGGAGGGAGGGGGTCAGAGAGATTGAGGAGGGGTGTGGGGGACCAGGGGGAGTCAGAGAGATGATGAGGGGTTTAATAGCAGGAGGGAGGGGGTCAGAGAGACTGAGGAGGGGTGTGGGGGACCAGGGGGAGTTAGAGAGCTGATGAGGGGTGTAATAGCAGGAGGGGGTCAGAGAGATTGAGGAGGGGTGTGGGGGACAAGGGGGAGTTAGAGTGCTGATGAGGGGTGTAATAGCAGGAGGGGGTCAGAGAAATTGAGGAGGGGTGTGGGGGACCAGGGGGAGTTAGAGAAATGATGAGGGGTGTAATAGCAGGAGGGAGGGGGTCACAGAGACTGAGGAGGGGTGTGGTTGACCAGGGGGAGTTAGAGAGATGATGAGGGGTGTAATAGCAGGAGGGAGGGGGTCAGAGAGATTGAGGAGGGGTGTAGGGGACCAGTGGGAGTTAGAGCAATGATGAGGGGTGTAAAAGCAGGAGGGAGGGGGTCAGAGAGACTGAGGAGGGGTGTGGGGGACCAGTGGGAGTTAGAGAGATGATTAGGGGTGTAATAGCAGGAGGGAGGGGGTCAGAGAGATTGAGGAGGGGTGTGAGGGACCAGGGGGAGTTAGAGAGATGATGAGGGGTGTAATAGCAGGAGGGAGGGGGACACAGAGACTGATTAGGGGTGTGGGGACCAGGGGGAGTTAGAGAGATGATGAGGGGTGTAATAGCAGGAGGAAGAGGGGTCATTGAGGTGGGGTGTAGGGGACCAGGGGGAGTTAGAGAGATGATGAGGGGTGTAATAGCAGGAGGGAGAGGGTCAGAGAGATTGAGGAGGGGTGTGGGGGACCAGGGGGAGTTAAAGAGATGATGAGGGGTGTAATAGCAGGAGGGAGGGGGGGTCAGAGAGATTTAGGACGGGTGTGGGGGACCAGGGGGAGTTGGAGAGATGATGAGGGGTGTAATAGCAGGAGGGAGGGGGTCAGAGAGACTGAGGAGGGGTGTGGGGGACCAGGGGGAGTTAGAAAGATGATGAGAGGTGTAATAGCAGGAGGGAGAGGGTCAGAGAGATTGAGGAGGGGTGTGGGGGACCAGCGGGAGTTGGAGAGATGGTGAGGGGTGTAATAGCAGGAGGGCGGGGGTCAGAGAGACTGCGGAGGGATGCAGGGGACCAGGGAGAGTTAGAGAGATGATGAGGGGTGTAATAGCAGGAGGGAGGGGGTCAGAGAGACTGAGGAGATGTGTAGGGGACCAGGGAGAGTTAGAGAGATGATGAGGGGTGTAATAGCAGGAGGGGGTCAGAGAGATTGAGGAGGGGTGTGGGGGACCAGGGGGAGATAGAGAGGATGAGGGGTGTAATAGCAGGAGGGAGGGGGTCAGAGAGATTGAGGAGGGGTGTAGGGGAACAGGGGAGTTAAAGAGATGATGAGGGGTGTAATAGCAGGAGGGAGGGTGTCACAGAGACTGAGTAGGGGTGTGGGGGACCAGTGGGAGTTCGAGAGATGATGAGGTGTGTAATAGCAGGAGGGAGGGGGTCAGAGAGATTGAGGAGGGCTGTGGGGGACCAGGGGGAGAGAGAGATGATGAGGGGTGTAATAGCAGGAGGGAGTGGGTCAGAGAGATTGAGGAGGGGTGTAGGGGACCAGGGGGAGTTAGAGAAATGATGAGGGGTGTAATAGCAGGAGGGGGTCAGAGAGATTGAGGAGGGGTGTGGGGGACCAGGGGGAGTTAGAGAGATGATGAGGGGTGTAATAGCAGGAGGGAGGGGGGTCATTGAGGCGGCGTGTAGGGGACCAGGGGGAGTTAGAGAGATGATTAGGGGTGTAATAGTAGGAGGGAGGGGGTCAGAGAGATTGAGGAGGGCTGTGGGGGACCAGGGGGAGAGAGAGAAATGATGAGGGGTGTAATAGCAGGAGGGGGTCAGAGAGACTGAGGAGGGGTGTGGGGGACCAGGGGGAGAGAGAGAAATGATGAGGGGTGTAATAGCATGAGGGGGTCAGAGAGACTGAGGAGGGGTGTGGCGGACCAGTGGGAGTTAGAGAGATGATTAGGGGTGTAATAGCAGGAGGGAGGGGGTCAGAGAGATTGAGGAGGGGTGTGAGGGACCAGGGGGAGTTAGATGATGAGGGGTGTAATAGCAGGAGGGAGGGGGTCAGAGAGATTGAAAAGGTGTGTGGGGGACCAGGGGGAGTTAGAGAGATGATGAGGGGTGTAATACCAGGAGGAGGTCACAGAGACTGAGGAGGGGTGTGGGGGACCTGGGGGAGTTAGAGAGATGATGAGGGGTGTAAGAGCAGGAGGGAGGGGGGTCATTGAGGAGGGGTGTAGGGGAGCAGGGGGAGTTAAAGAGATGATGAGGTGTGTAATAGCAGGAGGGAGAGGGTCAGAGAGGTTGAGGAGGTGTGTGGGGGACCAGCGAGAGTTAGAGAGATGATGAGGGGTGTAATAGCAGGAGGGAGGGGGTCAGAGAGATTGAGGAGGGGTGTGGGGGACCAGGGAGAGTTAGAGAGATGATGAGGGGTGTAATAGCAGGAGGGAGGTGGTCAGATAGATTGAGGAGGGGTGTGGGGGACCAGGGGGAGTAAGAGAGATGAAGAGGGGTGTAATAGCAGGAGGGATGGGGTCAGAGAGATTGAGGAGTGGTGTGGGGGACCAGGGGGAGTTGGAGAGATGGTGAGGGGTGTAATAGCAGGAGGGAGGGGGTCTGAGAGATTGAGGACGGGTGTAGGGGACCAGGGAGAGTTAGAGAGATGATGAGGGGTGTAATAGCAGGAGGGAGGGTGTCAGAGAGATGGAGGAGGGGTGTGTTGGACCAGGGGGAGTTAGAGAGATGATGAGGGGTGTAATAGCAGGAGGGAGGGGGTCAGAGAGATTGAGGAGGGGTGTGGGGGACCAGGCGGAGTTAGAGAGATGATGAGGGGTGTAATAGCAGGAGGGAGGGGGTCACAGAGACTGAGGAGTGGTGTGGGGTACCAGGGAGAGTTAGAGACATGACGAGGGGTGTAATAGCAGGAGGGAGGGGGTCAGAGAGATTGAGGAGGGGTGTAGGGGACCAGGAGGAGTTAGAGAGATGATGAGGGGTGTAATAGCAGGAGGGAGGGGGTCACAGAGACTGAGGAGGGGTGTGGGGGACCAGGGAGAGTTAGAGAGATGATGAGGGGTGTAATAGCAGGAGGGAGGGGGTCAGAGAGATTGAGGAGGGGTGTGGGGGACCAGGCGGAGTTAGAGAGATGATGAGGGGTCTAATAGCAGGAGGGAGGGGGTCAGAGAGATTGAGGAGGGGTGTGGGGGACCAGGCGGAGTTAAAGAGATGATGAGGTGTGTAATAGCAGGAGGGAGGGGGTCAGAGAGATTGAGGACGGGTGTGGTGGACCAGGGGGAGTTAGAGAGATGATGAGGGGTCTAATAGCAGGAGGGAGGGGGTCAGAGAGACTGAGGATGGGTGTGGGGGACCAGGCGGAGTTAAAGAGATGATGAGGTGTGTAATAGCAGGAGGGAGGGGGTCAGAGAGATTGAGGAGGGATGTGGGGGACCAGGCAGAGTTAGAGAGATGATCAGGGGTGTAATAGAAGGAGGGAGGGGGTCACAGAGACTGAGGTGGGGTTTTGGGGACCAGAGAGAGTTAGAGAGATGATGAGTGGTGTAATAGCAGGATGGAGGGGGTCAGAGAGATTGAGGAGGGGGTGTGGGGGACCAGGGGGAGTCAGAGAGATGATGAGGGGTGTAATAGCAGGAGGGAGGGGGTCAGAGAGATTGAGGAGGGGTGTGGGGGACCAGGGGAGTCAGAGAGATGATGAGGGGTTTAATAGCAGGAGGGAGGGGGTCAGAGAGACTGAGGAGGGGTGTGGGGGACCAGGGGGAGTTAGAGAGCTGATGAGGGGTGTAATAGCAGGAGGGGGTCAGAGAGATTGAGGAGGGGTGTGGGGGACAAGGGGGAGTTAGAGAGCTGATGAGGGGTGTAATAGCAGGAGGGGGTCAGAGAAATTGAGGAGGGGTGTGGGGGACCAGGGGGAGTTAGAGAAATGATGAGGGGTGTAATAGCAGGAGGGAGGGGGTCACAGAGACTGAGGAGGGGTGTGGTTGACCAGGGGGAGTTAGAGAGATGATGAGGGGTGTAATAGCAGGAGGGAGGGGGTCAGAGAGATTGAGGAGGGGTGTAGGGGACCAGTGGGAGTTAGAGCAATGATGAGGGGTGTAAAAGCAGGAGGGAGGGGGTCAGAGAGACTGAGGAGGGGTGTGGGGGACCAGTGGGAGTTAGAGAGATGATGAGGGGTGTAATAGCAGGAGGGAGGGGGTCAGAGAGATTGAGGAGGGGTGTGAGGGACCAGGGGGAGTTAGAGAGATGATGAGGGGTGTAATAGCAGGAGGGAGGGGGACACAGAGACTGATTAGGGGTGTGGGGACCAGGGGGAGTTAGAGAGATGATGAGGGGTGTAATAGCAGGAGGAAGAGGGGTCATTGAGGTGGGGTGTAGGGGACCAGGGGGAGTTAGAGAGATGATGAGGGGTGTAATAGCAGGAGGGAGAGGGTCAGAGAGATTGAGGAGGGGTGTGGGGGACCAGGGGGAGTTAAAGAGATGATGAGGGGTGTAATAGCAGTAGGGAGGGGGGGGTCAGAGAGATTTAGGACGGGTGTGGGGGACCAGGGGGAGTTGGAGAGATGATGAGGGGTGTAATAGCAGGAGGGAGGGGGTCAGAGAGACTGAGGAGGGGTGTGGGGGACCAGGGGGAGTTAGAAAGATGATGAGAGGTGTAATAGCAGGAGGGAGAGGGTCAGAGAGATTGAGGAGGGGTGTGGGGTACCAGCGGGAGTTGGAGAGATGGTGAGGGGTGTAATAGCAGGAGGGCGGGGGTCAGAGAGACTGCGGAGGGATGTAGGGGACCAGGGAGAGTTAGAGAGATGATGAGGGGTGTAATAGCAGGAGGGAGGGGGTCAGAGAGACTGAGGAGATGTGTAGGGGACCAGGGAGAGTTAGAGAGATGATGAGGGGTGTAATAGCAGGAGGGGGTCAGAGAGATTCAGGAGGGGTGTGGGGGACCAGGGGGAGATAGAGAGGATGAGGGGTGTAATAGCAGGAGGGAGGGGGTCAGAGAGATTGAGGAGGGGTGTAGGGGAACAGGGGGAGTTAAAGAGATGATGAGGGGTGTAATAGCAGGAGGGAGGGGGTCACAGAGACTGAGTAGGGGTGTGGGGGACCAGTGGGAGTTCGAGAGATGATGAGGTGTGTAATAGCAGGAGGGAGGGGGTCAGAGAGATTGAGGAGGGCTGTGGGGGACCAGGGGGAGAGAGAGATGATGAGGGGTGTAATAGCAGGAGGGAGTGGGTCAGAGAGATTGAGGAGGGGTGTAGGGGACCAGGGGGAGTTAGAGAAATGATGAGGGGTGTAATAGCAGGAGGGGGTCAGAGAGATTGAGGAGGGGTGTGGGGGACCAGGGGGAGTTAGAGAGATGATGAGGGGTGTAATAGCAGGAGGGAGGGGGGTCATTGAGGCGGGGTGTAGGGGACCAGGGGGAGTTAGAGAGATGATGAGGGGTGTAATAGTAGGAGGAAGCGGTCCACAGAGACTGAGGAGGGGTGTCGGGGACCAGAGAGAGTTAGAGAGATGATGAGGGGTGTAATAGCAGGAGGGAGGGGGTCAGAGAGATTGAGGAGGGGTGTGAGGGACCAGGGGGAGTTAGAGAGATGATGAGGAGTGTAATAGCAGGAGGGAGGGGGTCAGAGAGATTGAGGAGGGGTGTGGGGGACCAGGGGGAGTTAGAGACATGATGAGGGGTGTAATAGCAGGAGGGAGGGGGTCAGAGAGATTGAGGAGGGGTGTGGGGGACCAGGGGGACTCAGAGAGATGATGAGGGGTGTAATAGCAGGAGGGAGGGGGGTCACAGAGATTGAGGAGGGGTGTGGGGGACCAGGGAGAGTTAGAGAGATGATGAGGGGTGTAATAGCAGGAGGGAGGGGGTCACAGAGACTGAGGAGGGGTATGGGGGACCAGAGGGAGCTAGAGAGATGATGAGGGGTGTAATAGCAGGAGGGAGGGGGTCAGAGAGTTTGAGGAGGTGTGTGGGGGACCAGGGGGAGTTAGAGAGATGATGAGGGGTGTAATAGCAGGAGGGAGGGGGTCAGAGAGATTGAGGGGTGTGGGGGACCAGGGGAGGTTAGAGAGATGATGAGGGGTGTAATAGCAGGAGGGAGGGGGTCAGAGAGATTGAGGAGGGGTGTGGGGGACCAGGGGGAGTTAGAGAGATGAAGAGGGGTGTAATAGCAGGAGGGAGGGGGTCAGAGAGAATGAGGAGGGGTGTGGGGAACCAGGGGGAGTTAGAGAGATGATGAGGGCTGTAATAGCAGGAGGGAGGGGGTCAGAGAAAATGAGGAGGGGTGTGGGGGACCAGGGGGAGTTAGGGAGATGATGAGGGGTGTAACAGCAGGAGGGAGGGGGTCAGAGAGACTGAGGAGGGATGTGGGGGACCAGGGGGAGTTAGAGAGATGATGAGGGGTGTAATAGCAGGAGGGAGAGGGTCAGAGAGATTGAGGAGGGGTGTGGGGGACCAGGGGAGAGAGATGATGAGAGGTGTAATAGCAGGAGGGAGAGGGGGTCAGAGAGATTTAGGAAGGGTGTGGGGGACCAGGGGGAGTTGGAGAGATGGTGAGGGGTGCAATAGCAGGAGGGAGGGGGTCAGAGAGACTGCGGAGGGGTGTAGGGGACCAGGGAGAGTTAGAGAGATGATGAGGGGTGTAATAGCAGGAGGGAGGGGGTCAGAGAGATTGAGGAGGGGTGTGGGGGACCAGGGGGAGTTAGAGAGATGATGAGGGGTGTAATAGCAGGAGGGAAGGGGTCAGAGAGACTGAGGAGATGTGTAGGGGACCAGGGAGAGTTAGAGAGATGATGAGGGGTGTAATAGCAGGAGGGAGGGGGTCACAGAGACTGAGTAGGGGTGTGGGGGACCAGGGGGAGAGAGAGATGATGAGGTGTGTAATAGCAGGAGGGAGGGGGTCAGAGAGACTGAGGAGGGGTGTGGGGGACCAGGGGGAGTTAGAGAGATGATGAGGGGTGTAATAGCAGGAGGGAGGGGGTCAGAGAGATTGAGGAGGGGTGTGGGGGACCAGGGGGAGTTAGAGAGATGATGAGGGGTGTAATAGCAGGAGGGAGGGGGACAGAGAGATTGAGGAGGGGTGTGGGGGACCAGGGGGAGTTAGAGAGATGATGAGGGGTGTAATAGCAGGAGGGAGGGGGTCAGAGAGATTGAGGAGGGGTGTGGGGGACCAGGGGGAGTTAGAGAGATGATGAGGGGAGTAATAGCAGGAGGGAGGGGGTCAGAGAGATTGAGGAGGTGTGAGGGGGACCAGGGGGAGTTAGAGAGATGATGAGGGGTGTAATAGCAGGAGGGGGTCACAGAGACTGAGGAGGGGTGTGGGGGACCAGGGGGAGTTAGAGAGATGATGAGGGGTGTAATAGCAGGAGGGAGGGGGGTCATTGAGGAGGGGTGTAGGGGACCAGGGGGAGTTAGAGAGATGATGAGGGGTGTAATAGCAGGAGGAAGCGGTCCACAGAGACTGAGGAGGGGTGTGTGGGACCAGAGAGAGTTAGAGAGATGATGAGGGGTGTAATAGCAGGAGGGAGGGGGTCAGAGAGATTGAGGAGGGGTGTGAGGGACCAGGGGGAGTTAGAGAGATGATGAGGAGTGTAATAGCAGGAGGGAGGGGGTCAGAGATTGAGGAGGGGTGTGGGGGACCAGGGGGAGTTAGAGACATGATGAGGGGTGTAATAGCAGGAGGGAGGGGGTCAGAGAGATTGAGGAGGGGTGTGGGGGACCAGGGGGAGTTAGAGAGATGAAGAGGGGTGTAATAGCAGGAGGGAGGGGGTCAGAGAGATTGAGGGCTGTGGGGGACCAGGGGAGGTTAGAGAGATGATGAGGGGTGTAATAGCAGGAGGGAGGGGGGTCAGAGAGATTGAGGAGGTGTGTGGGGGACCAGGGGGAGTTAGAGAGATGATGAGGGGTGTAATAGCAGGAGGGAGGGGGTCAGAGAGATTGAGGGCTGTGGGGGACCAGGGGAGGTTAGAGAGATGATGAGGGGTGTAATAGCAGGAGGGAGGGGGTCAGAGAGTTTGAGGAGGTGTGTGGGGGACCAGGGGGAGTTAGAGAGATGATGAGGGGTGTAATAGCAGGAGAGAGGGGGTCAGAGAGATTGAGGGCTGTGGGGGACCAGGGGAGGTTAGAGAGATGATGAGGGGTGTAATAGCAGGAGGGAGGGGGTCAGAGAGATTGAGGAGGGGTGTGGGGGACCAGGGGGAGTTAGAGAGATGAAGAGGGGTGTAATAGCAGGAGGGAGGGGGTCAGAGAGAATGAGGAGGGGTGTGGGGAACCAGGGGGAGTTAGAGAGATGATGAGGGCTGTAATAGCAGGAGGGAGGGGGTCAGAGAAAATGAGGAGGGGTGTGGGGGACCAGGGGGAGTTAGGGAGATGATGAGGGGTGTAACAGCAGGAGGGAGGGGGTCAGAGAGACTGAGGAGGGATGTGGGGGACCAGGGGGAGTTAGAGAGATGATGAGGGGTGTAATAGCAGGAGGGAGAGGGTCAGAGAGATTGAGGAGGGGTGTGGGGGACCAGGGGAGAGAGATGATGAGAGGTGTAATAGCAGGAGGGAGAGGGGGTCAGAGAGATTTAGGAAGGGTGTGGGGGACCAGGGGGAGTTGGAGAGATGGTGAGAGGTGTAATAGCAGGAGGGAGGGGGTCAGAGAGACTGAGGAGGGGTGTGGGGGACCAGGGGGAGTTAGAGAGATGATGAGGGGTGTAATAGCAGGAGGGAAGAGGGTCAGAGAGATTGAGGAGGGGTGTGGGGGACCAGCGGGAGTTAGAGAGATGATGAGGGGTGAAATAGCAGGAGGGAGGGTGTCAGAGAGATTGAGGAGGGGTGTGTTGGACCAGCGGGAGTTAGAGAGATGATGAGGGGTGGGGGCCAGAGAGACTGAGGAGGGATGTGGTGGACCAGGGGGAGTTAGAGACATGATGAGGGGTGTAATAGCAGGAGGGAGGGGGTCAGAGAGATTGAGGAGGGGTGTGGGGGACCAGGGGGACTCAGAGAGATGATGAGGGGTGTAATAGCAGGAGGGAGAGGGTCAGAGAGATTGAGGAGAGGTGTGGGGGTCCAGCGGGAGTTAGAGAGATGCTGAGGGGTGTAATAGCAGGAGGGAGGGTGTCAGAGAGATTGAGGAGGGGTGTGTTGGTCCAGCGGGAGTTAGAGAGATGATGAGGGGCGGGGGCCAGAGACATTGAGGAGGGGTGTGCGGGACCAGGGTGAGTTAGAGAGATGATGAGCGGTGTAATAGCAGGAGGGAGGGGGTCAGAGAGACTGAGGAGGGATGTGGTGGACCAGGGGGAGTTAGAGAGATGATGAGGGGTGTAATAGCAGGAGGGAGAGGGTCAGAGAGATTGAGGAGGGGTGTGGGGGACCAGAGAGAGTTAGAGAGATGATGAGGGGTGTAATAGCAGGAGGGAGGGGGTCAGAGAGATTGAGGAGGGGTGTGGGGGACCAGGGGGAGTTAGAGAGATGATGAGGGGTGTAATAGCAGGAGGGAGGTGGTCAGATAGATTGAGGAGGGGTGTGGGGGACCAGGGGGAGTAAGAGAGATGATGAGGGGTGTAATAGCAGGAGGGATGGGGTCAGAGAGATTGAGGAGCGGTGTGGGGGACAAGGGGGAGTTCGAGAGATGGTGAGGGGTGTAATAGCAGGAGGGAGGGGGTCAGAGAGACTGTGGAGGGGTGTAGGGGACCAGGGAGAGTTAGAGAGATGATGAGGGGTGTAATAGCAGGAGGGAGGGGGTCAGAGAGATTGAGGAGGGGTGTGGGGGACCAGGGGGACTCAGAGAGATGATGAGGGGTGAAATAGCAGGAGGGAGAGGGTCAGAGAGATTGAGGAGGGGTGTGGGGGTCCAGCGGGAGTTAGAGAGATGATGAGGGGTGTAATAGCAGGAGGGAGGGTGTCAGAGAGATTGAGGAGGGGTGTGTTGGTCCAGCGGGAGTTAGAGAGATGATGAGGGGTGGGGGCCAGAGACATTGAGGAGGGGTGTGCGGGACCAGGGTGAGTTAGAGAGATGATGAGCGGTGTAATAGCAGGAGGGAGGGGTCAGAGAGACTGAGGAGGGATGTGGTGGACCAGGGGGAGTTAGAGAGATGATGAGGGGTGTAATAGCAGGAGGGAGAGGGTCAGAGAGATTGAGGAGGGGTGTGGGGGACCAGAGAGAGTTAGAGAGATGATGAGGGGTGTAATAGCAGGAGGGAGGGGGTCAGAGAGATTGAGGAGGGGTGTGGGGGACCAGGGGGAGTTAGAGAGATGATGAGGGGTGTAATAGCAGGAGGGAGGTGGTCAGATAGATTGAGGAGGGGTGTGGGGGACCAGGGGGAGTAAGAGAGATGATGAGGGGTGTAATAGCAGGAGGGATGGGGTCAGAGAGATTGAGGAGCGGTGTGGGGGACCAGGGGGAGTTCGAGAGATGGTGAGGGGTGTAATAGCAGGAGGGAGGGGGTCAGAGAGACTGAGGAGGGGTGTAGGGGACCAGGGAGAGTTAGAGAGATGATGAGGGGTGTCATAGCAGGAGGGAGGGGGGTCAGAGAGATTGAGGACGGGTGTGGGGGACCAGGGGGAGTTAGAGAGATGATGAGTGGTGTAAAAGCAGGAGGGAGGGTGTCAGAGAGATGGAGGAGGGGTGTGTTGGACCAGGGGGAGTTGGAGAGATGATGAGGGGTGTAATAGCAGGAGGGAGTGGGTCAGAGAGATTGAGGAGGGGTGTGGGGGACCAGGCGGAGTTAGAGAGATGATGAGGGGTGTAATACCAGGAGGGAGGGGGTCACAGAGACTGAGGAGTGGTGTGGGGTACTAGGGAGAGTTAGAGACATGATGAGGGGTGTAATAGCAGGAGGGAGGGGGTCAGAGAGATTGAGGAGGGGTGTAGGGGACCAGGAGGAGTTAGAGGGATGATGAGGGGTGTAATAGCAGGAGGGAGTGGGTCACAGAGACTGAGGAGGGGTGTGGGGGACCAGGGAGAGTTAGAGAGATGATGAGGGGTGTAATAGCAGGAGGGAGGGGGTCAGAGAGATTGAGGAGGGGTGTGGGGGACCAGGCGGAGTTAGAGAGATGATGAGGGGTCTAATAGCAGGAGGGAGGGGGTCAGAGAGATTGAGGAGGGGTGTGGGGTACCAGGCGGAGTTAGAGAGATGATCAGGGGTGTAATAGAAGGAGGGAGGGGGTCACAGAGACTGAGGTGGGGTGTGGGGGACCAGAGAGAGTTAGAGAGATGATGAGGTGTGTAATAGCAGGAGGGAGAGGGTCAGAGAGATTGAGGAGGGGTGTGGGGGACCAGGGGGAGTCAGAGAGATGATGAGGGGTGTAATAGCAGGAGGGAGGTGGTCAGAGAGATTGAGGAGGGGTGTGGGGGACCAGGGGGAGTTAGAGAGCTGATGAGGGGTGTAATAGCAGGAGGGGGTCAGAGAGATTGAGGAGGGGTGTGGGGGACCAGGGGGAGTTAGAGAAATGATGAGGGGTG